>NC_091339.1:7661921-7806921 GCF_038502225.1 Cherax quadricarinatus
ACAGAGGGATCGGTGTGTGATGGTTGGTTTGGATTGTTCAGTTGCCTTGGGGGTGTCGTGGCTGGAGTCCTTCTGCAGGTGTTTCTGGGGGGTGTGCTTGTCCTTCCATTTGATCCTGGGTTATTCTGCTCTCCTTTTTCATTTCCTCCCATTTCTCCTTTCGTTTTTGAACTCTCTCTTTCATCGTCTTCCTTTCGTCCTGTGTTCTGTCTCGATCGAGGTACACACTCTGGAACTCCTGCTTGCCTCTCAGCCGTGCTTTCTCCTGCAGGATCATGGTTCGGGTTGATTCTGCCTTGAAAATTACTTTGAGAGGCCGATTCCTTTTCTTTGTAAACCACCCAATTCTCCGAAAATTTGCCACCTGGGTCATGTCCCCCTTGCCTATCACCTTCATGATATCTTCAATCGCTTTTTTCTCCTCCTGCTTTCTTTCATCGTAAGTTTCCCCTTTAGCTTCATCTAGCCCATAGACAAACACGGATCTCTCCCTTTCCACCTCCCACTGTGACTCCCATTGCATCCTCTGATGTGTTTTAGTTTCTTCCCGTGGAGTGTTCCTTCCTTCAGTCCCTTCCCTAGTTATGGCCCCTATGCTTCTTGGTTTGTCCTTCCTGTGTGTGTGTGTGTGTGTACTCACCTAATTGTATTCACCTAATTGTGGTTGCAGGGGTCGAGACTCAGCTCCTGGCCCCGCCTCTTCACTGATCGCTACTAGGTCCTCTCCCTCTCTGCTTCCTGAGCTGTCATACCTCTTCTTCAAACTATGTATGGTTCCTGCCTCCACTACTTCACTTGCTAGGCTATTCCACTTCTTGACGACTCTATGACTGAAGAAATACTTCCTAACGTCCCTGTGACTCGTCTGAGTCTTCAGCTTCCAATTGTGTCCCCTTGTTTCTGTGTCCCCTCTCTGGAACATCCTGTCTCTGTCCACTTTATCTATTCCCCGCAGTATCTTGTATGTCGCTATCATGTCTCCCCTGACCCTTCTGTCCTCCAGTGTCGTCAGTCCGATTTCCCTCAACCTTTCCTCGTACGACATTCCCCTGAGCTCTGGGACTAGCCTTGTTGCAAACCTTTGTACTTTCTCTAACTTCTTGACGTGCTTGACCAGGTGTGGGTTCCAGCTAACATACAGAGTGTACAGTGTCTTGAACGATTCCTTATTAAGGTATCGGAACGCTATTCTCAGGTTTGCCAGGCGCCCGTATGCTGCAGCAGTTATTTGGTTGATGTGTGCCTCCGGTGATGTGCTCGGTGTTATGGTCACCCCAAGGTCTTTCTCCCTGAGTGAGGTCTGTAGTCTTTGTCCACCTAGCCTATACTCTGTCTGCGGCCTTCTTTGCCCCTCCCCAATCTTCATGACTTTGTATTTGGCAGGGTTGAATTCGAGAAGCCAGTTTCTGGACCACGTCTCCAGCCTGTCCAGGTCTCTTTGCAGTCCTGCCTCATCCTCATTCGATTTAATTCTTCTCATCCATGGAACGTAAACAACAAAGATATACACTACAATTTACACCCATAAAATCCTGAGGGGACTGATCCCACACCTTAACACTGAAGTCATTTCTTATGAGACTAACAGACTTGCCAGACAGTCGAAAGTGCCTCCAATAAAACAGCAGTCTAGTGATGAATACACTAAAGGAAAACTCGGCGAGTGTCAGAGGTCACCGACTCTTCAGTGCCCGCCCTTCGCCCCTAAAGAAAATCATTTCCTGACCAGCAGGGCTGTAGTTCTTAGGTGATCATTTGTACCAGCCTTGTTGGTCAGACCTTGATCCACCAGCAAGCTTGGTCTGGGACTGACGTACTGGAACGTTGACCACTGAAAACACCCTTCAGACATTTTTAGGTATCCTACTGTCTCCACCACCACCACTCGCTAGCATCACCACTCCCCAGCAACACCACCACTCCCCAGCACCAGCACCATTGCTCCCAGCACTATCACCCTTCGCTGCTTCTGACACCTGGCTAAGCACCAACTAGATATTTAGCCACTATAAATAGAGAATAGCAAATATAGAGAATTTTTCATGTCCCAAAAGGTAGTGTGGTCCGAATTTGTACCTTATTAGATATGACACACTCTTACACACACACACACACACACACACACACACACACACACACACACACACACACACAGAGGCAAGCGGGGCCAGGAGCTGAGTCTCGACCCCTGCAACCACAATTAGGCGAGTACACACAATGTATCGAGTTGTCTGAGGTAGACAGGACACAGCTTGTAAAACTTCTTTTTGCTTGTTATGTGACAGTATTCTTTAGGATTACAGACCTATTCTCTAGTTGAAGAGACATTCTTATGTCGTTCTATCTCTTGCAAACAATTTCACTTTAAAATGTGTTTTACCATGATAAAAAAAGTGCTATAACACAGATTTCCTGGAATATTACTTGGGAAGTACAAGCCACGTGAACACATTCACCACGGTATTCACAACCATTCTGAATTCAAAGATGTTTTAGTGCCAAGAAGCGATAAAACAATGGCAAAACAAGACAAAAAATAATCCATCATATTGGAACCATGTTGGATGGGAAAGCAACGCGTTGTCTCATCTGAGGCAACGCCAAAAAAATAATGTTGACAAAAAAAAAGCCCCATTAAACAAATGAAACTATTTTTGGAAATATAAAATTTAACCAAACCACAAGAAAATACCGCTGATCAGTAGACTCTGCATCATGTCCAATGCACCTTTCAGGGTCCCATATAAAAGATTACTCTGGCAACGAAATACTGATACCATGGTACAGCTGAGGCAGGATAAATTTGGGAGAAAGTATACAGAATGGATGTCTACCTGGAGGGCATTCTGGGGATCAACGCTTGCGTGGCTCGGTCCATGACCAGGCCTCCTGGCGGATCATGGCCTGATCAACGAGGCTGTTACTGCTGGCCGCACGTAGTCCAACGTACGAACCACAGCCCGGCTGATCCGGTACTGACTTTAGGTATCTGTCCAGCTCCCTCTTGAAGACAATCAGGGGTCTATTAGTAATTTCCCTTATGGTTGGTGGAAGGTTGTTGAGCAGTCTTGGGACACTTAATGTGTTTTGTTAGTGTACTAATGGCACCTCTACTTTTCACTGGGGGTATGTTGCATCGCCTGTCAAGTCTTTTGCTTTCGTAGGGAGTGAATTGTGTGTGTCAGCATAGTTCCTGATCCCTGTATATGTTATCTGAGTATCATAGTACCATCCATATGTTTTACATAGTTGATCCCTTTGCTAGACTTAGCAGCTAGCATGTGTGACGTCACGTGATGCCGCATGTGAGCGTAAGACCCTCTGCCTCTTCATATACGTACTTAACAGCCTACGAGTGTGTTTCTTACCCAATCCACGTTACCGAACCCAACGGGACACCAGTCCTTAATTTGTGAGGAGGTAAAGAGAATGGATGGTGACTACTGGATTTGTGAGGAGGTTATCACCTGGTAATGCTTCCAAGGATCATCATCCTAGTAATCCAGTCTCTACTAAACCTCAGAAATTGGAAAGGATATATTATGGGAAGAACCATTAAGAAATATGCAGGGAAATAAAGTGTATACTGAATGTAAGTATAAGTTTGTAAGGTTTACCTACGACCTTGCAAGTTGATGAGACAAGACCAGCACTCGTGCAAGACTGCAAAACATTTAACAAGTTTCCATTTCACACTCCCACAACAGGACGCTGGTACGTATGTGGGCAGCTGTTTTCTACCAGTTAGTGGGTAATGTGCTGGGTGCGGTTTTGGAAAGCATGTGCGGGAAAGTGTCATAGGGAGGCAGTAGGTTATGAAGAGTGGGGTGGTAGAGAAGGTGGAGATGGATTTGGCAAAGGGCTGTATATATGAAGAGGTTGGAGATAGCAGCGAGGCAGGGGGTGTGGTGGAGAGATTGCGTTGAGAGGACAGGGTAAATTCATCTTTTGAGATATTTTTGGACTTACCTGCCAGATGTGTTCCTGACTCTCTTGGCTGCTTCCTTTCATACCTGTGACTTGTCCCCAAGGCTCGTCTACCTCCGGAACCAAGCCCAAAGCCAGGTTTTAATGTTGACCGCCTCGTCAACCATTCTGTTGGTGCTAGCGGCCTGTGGGCCCGCATAACACAACCCGGAGGATCGGGCACCTGTAGAAGCAAGGTGTTCAATTTCTTGAAAATTTATATCTCCGTTCCACAATATTTCTGGTATCTGGTTATAGTAAGAGTCTTGAGCCACGGTTGACAGTGTTCTCTACTTGTACCAGTGGGCTACCTACTCTTCAATGTTTATTCCACACATTCTCCAATGTCGTTTATTTCAATAATTTGTCATTTCATTGTCCAGGTTAGTGACCAGTCCCTCGAGTACCTTCCGTGTATATATTATCAGGTATCTTAATTTCATAGAAAACACTCCAAATGCCGTGAGACGTTCCCAGTACTTAAGATGTTTTACGGATTCTTTGCGTGCAATACAAGACCTCTGTACATTTTCCAGTTTTGTTCTCTCCATCTCTCCTGCCTTGAAAGGTGCTATGAGGATAAAATATTTAATTTGTGAGAGTACAGGCGATTTCAAGATTACCATCATTAGTATTGCTTCTCTTACTGTGCAAGTTCTCACAATTCACTGTCATTAACCTGGACTTTGCTGGGGTCGTCAGCAGCGATGACAGGTCCTGGGGTAGTCGGCAGTATCAACAGATCCAGGGGTCGTCAGCAGTGATGACAAGTCCTAAGGTCAATAATAAAAAAGAAAAAATGGAAGAATGCATAAACTGTATGACATAAGCAGCCGATGCCAGGCAAATCTTAGAACAGCCTTCAGGAATCTCAACAAAGAATCTTTTAGAACTCTTTACAAAACGTATATTACTGCCATCTTATAGTATGTAGCACCACAGTGGAACCCTTTACCCCAGTCTTCACCCACTCGATTAGGCATGTTGTAAAGCTTGAAAATGTGCAAAGGTTTGCAACCAAAACAGTCCCAGGGCTAAGAGGGGGTACGTCATCAGAATAAATAAATTGAATCCTACCATCCTGGAAGTGAGGAGGCCAATTAGGAATGGACATGAATTGATGAGGACAGACTTTTACAAAGCGAGGACCATGTACGAGTGATACAGATGGAAGGTAAAATTTTTACAAATACGAATCACTGAAGGGAGTAGTAGTAGTAATGGAGGCGAACTTCTTTCATACTTGTATGAGGAGATATAGTTCTCAAGAGGCAAGACACTAGTAACGCATGTCACTGAAACTTTTGTGGTGGGTCCAGGAGCCGGGACTTGACTTTTGCAAACAAAACGGTGAATATCATTGAATATACCCATCTGTCTCTCTTATTCTTTCTCATTTACACAAAGGTTCTACAGGGTTAGGTTAAGGGTTCCTACTTTTATTTACACCCTAAGAGCCGTTACCTCAGCTCCCCCCTCTTGGAATTTCACTACTCTTTCACAGTGGTTGTTTTGCATATATATATATATATATATATATATATATATATATATATATATATATATATATATATATATATATATATATATATATATATATATAAAGCAAATATCGCGAATCAAGCGATACAGGATGGAAAACTACCACTCCAGTAAAGGCGGTCCTCTAGGGACGTTATCTGCTTGGACACCCTCCTTATTTTCTGCAATTCTGCAAGCTCCTGATGTGTTGATTGCAATGCGAAAGGCCTAGAGGTATCATTCTATTTCCCCAGTGGTTGTTTTGTTTGTGTGTATATATATATATATATATATATATAAATATCTTTTCTCTCTCCCCTCCCTCCCTCCCTCTCTCTCTCGCGTGGTATCTTTCACTCCACATATCTGTCTTGGTAACCTTCCAAGCCTCTCCTCTAATAGAAAACCTAAAAATATGTACAAGGTTGCGCTTTAATCATTCAAACAATAAATTAATATATATACTGATTATATATATATATATATATATATATATATATATATATATATATATATATATATATATATATATATATTATTGTGTGTGTGTACACTCACCCAATTGTAGTTGCAAAGGTCGAGACTCGGTTCCTGGCCCCGCCTCTTCACTGAACGACACTAGGTCCTCTCTCTCGCTGCTCCATGAGCTTTATCATACCTCGTCTTAAAGCTATGTATGGTTCCTGCCTCCACTACATCGCTCGCAGGCTGTTACACTTCCTGACCATTCTATGACTGAAGAAATACTTCCTAACATCCCTTTGGCTCATCTGAGTCTTCAACCTCCAGGAGTGACCCCTTGTTTCTGTGTCCCCTCTCTAGAACATCTTGTCTGTCCACCTTGTCTATTCCAAGCAGTATTTTGTATGTCGTTATCATGTCTCCCCTATTCCTCCTGTCCTCCAGTGTCGTCAGGCCGATTTCCCTCAACCTTTCTTCATAGGACATTCCCCTTAGCTCTGGAACTAACCTTGTAGCAAACCTTTGCACTTTCTCTAATTTCTTAACGTGCTTGACCTGGTGCGGGTTCCAAACTCCAGTATGGGCCTGACGTACACGGTGTACAGCGTCTTGAAAGATTCCTTGCTTAGGTATCGGAATTCTATTCTCAAGTTTGCCAGGCGCCCATATGCTGCAGCAGTTATCTGGTTGATGTGTGCTTCCGGAGACGTGCTTGGTGTTATACTCACCCAAAGATCTTTTTTCCTTGAGCGAGGTTTGCAGTCTTTGGCCACCTAGCCTATACTCTGTCTGCGGTCTTCTTTGCCTTTCCCCAATCTTCATGACTTTACATTTGGCGGGGTTAAATTCGAGAAGCCGGTTGCTGGACCAGGTGTCCAGCCTGACCAGGTCTCTTGGAAGTCCTGCCTGATCCTCATCTGATTTAATTCTCCTCATTAACTTTACATCATCTGTGAACAGGGACACTTCTGAGTCTAGCCCTTCCATCATGTCAATCACATATACCAAAAATAGCACTGGTCCTAGGACCGACCCCTGTGGGACCCCACTCTTCACAGGCGCCCACTGTGATACCTCATCACGTACCATGACTCGTTGTTGCCTCCCTGTCAGGTATTCTCTGATCCATGGCAGTGCCCTTCCTGTTATACGTGCCTGATCCTCTAGCTCCTGCACTAATCTCTTATGAGGAACTGTGTCGAAGGCCTTCTTGTAGTCCAAGAAAATGCGATCAGCCCACCCCTCTCTTTCATGTCTTACTTCTGTTACTTTGTCATAAAACTCCAGAAGGTTTGTGACACAGGATTTGTCTTCCATGAATCTGTGCTGGTTGTCGTTTATAATCTTGTTCCGTTCCAGGTGCTCCACCACTCTCCTCTTGATAATCTTCTCCATGACTTTGCACACTATACACGTCAGTGATACTGGTCTATAGTTTAGCGCCTCTTTTCTGCCTCCTTCTCAAAAAATGGGAGCTACATTCACCGTCTTCCATACTTCAGGTAGTTGCCCAGTTTCAAGGGATGTGTTGAAGATTGTGATTAGTGGCACACACAGCGTTTTTGCTCCTTTTCTAAGGACCCACAGGGAGATGTCCAGTCCCACTGCCTTTGATGTATCAAGGTCACTTAGCAGCTTTTTCCACCTCCTCAGTTGTATGTCATCCAGCACTTGTTGGTATATTCCTTGTTGGTGTCCTCCTCTGTCCTGTCTTCCAGAGTCCTTCCTGTCTCCACTGCAAATACTTCCTTAAATCTCGTGTTGAGGTCCTTACATACCTCTTGATCATTTCTTGCGAGTTCCCCACCTTCTTCCCTCAGTCTGATCACCTGGTCTTTGTTGATTCCTCCTTATGTGGCAATATAGCAGTTTCGGGTCAGACTTGACTTTCGATGCTATGTCGTTTTCGTACTGTTGCTTGGCCTCCCTCCTTATCTGTGCATACTCGTTTCTGGCTCTTTGACTAATCTCCTTATTTTCCTGGCTCCTTTGCCTTCTCTACTTTTTCCATTATCTAGTGCAATTAGTTTTTGCCTTCCTACACCTTCGAGTAAACCAAGGACTCGCTTTGGTCTTCCCATCATTTCTGTTGCCCTTGGGAACAAACCTTTCCTCTGCTTTCTTGCATTTTGTTGTTACGTATTCCATCATTTCATTTACTGACTTTCCTACCAATTCTCTGTCCCACTGAACCTCTTGCAGGAAGTTCCTCATACCTGTGTAGTCTCCCCTTTTATAGTTTGGCTTTTCCCATTCAACTCCTGTTACCCTCTGAACTTGTAACTCTACTATGTATTCAAAGCTCAGACCCACGTGATCACTAGCTCTAAGGGACCTCTCACATGTGATATCCTCAATGTCTGAACTGCTCAGGGTGAACACAAGGTCCAGTCTTGCTGGTTCATCCTCCCCTCTCTCTCTAGTATTGTCCCTGACATGTTGATGCATGAGGTTTTCCAGTACCACATCTGTCATCTTGGATCTCCATGTGGCTCCAGGTTTTCCCAATCGATCTACCTGTGGGTGAAATCGCCCATAGCCAGTAACTTTGCTCTGCTCGAGTGAGCTCTTCTTGCCACCTCAGCCGTTGTGTCCACCATTGCTCTATTGTGCTCTTCGTATTCCTCTCTTGGCTTCCTGCAGTTCTGTGGTGGGTTATACATCACTGCAATGACTACCTTATGTTCCCCAAACTGAATTGTACTTACTAAGTAATCCCTTTCTCCAATCTCGTCTATACCTTCCATTTCCTCAAATCCCCATCGGTTTTTTATAAGCAGTGCAACCCCTCCTCTCCTGCTCCTTCTAACTTTCCTCAGGATCTGATATCACAGTGGGAAGACTGCATCTTGTCCCAGTGAGTTTCGTTTCTGTGACTGCTGTGATGTCTGGGGACTCGATTCCTTCATGCCACTTCTCATATTTATTCGTTATTCCATCCACATTCGTGTACCAAACCTTCAGCTTCTTTTCTATCACTGTGGTCCTGGGAGAATATTAGGACTGGGAGAGCGGGAACCCCAGTGTGCCCACACTGGGTGGGTTGCAATGTGGGTGGGGTTTGTGATGAGGGGGCAGGGGCAGAGTGCCCATAGGGGGCTTTTGTAGGGTTGGGGTTTGTGATGTGGGGGTTGGGGACAGAGGGAACAGTGTGTGGGTTTTGATTTAGAGTGTTCATGGTTGGAGTCAGTCTGCGGGTGTTTCTGGAGGGTGTGTTTGCCCTTCCACCTGGGTCTGGGTTCATCTGCTCATCTTCATCATTGCCTCTCATTCCTCCTTTCGTCTTTGTACTCTCTCTTTCGGTATCGTCCTTTCTTCTTGTGTTCTGTCTCAATCGAGGTACTCTCTCCATTACTCTGGTTTGTCCCTCAGTCGTGCTTTCTCCAGCAGGATCCTGGTTCGAGCTGATTTTGCCTTGAAAATTACTTTGACAGGCCGTTTCCTTCCACTTGCAAACCACCCAATTCTCTGAAAATTTGTCACCTGGGTCATGTCTCCCTCACCCAATGCTTTCATACCTTCAGTCACTTTTTTTCCTCCTGTTTTCTTTCATCATAGATTCCCCCTTCGACTTCCTGGAGCCCGCAGATAAAAACCGACCTCTCCCTTTCATCCTCCCACCGTGTCTACCTTTGCAACCTCTGAGATGTTTTAGTTCCTTCCATTGAAATGTTGCTGCCTTCAATCCCTCCCTGGTTGAAGCCCGTATGCTCAGTGGACTGTCTTTCCTGCTCAGCTGTTCCTGGCCACTGCAGTTGTCTGTTAGTCTCTATGCATATATCATAGCTCCTTCATTGTCTTCAGACCTCTCATTTGTTCTTAGTGTGTTTACCTGGAGAGAGTTCCGGGGGTCAACGCCCCGCAGCCCGGTCTGTGACCAGGCCTCCTGGTGGATCAGAGCCTGGGCAACCAGGCTGTTACTGCTGGCTGCACGCAATCCAACGTACGAGCCACAGCCCAGCTGGTCAGGTACCGACTTTAGGTGCTCGTCCAGTGCCTGCTTGAAGACAGCCAGGGGTCTATTGGCAATCCCCCTTATGCATGCTGGGAGGCAGTTGAACAGTCTTGGGCCCCTGACACTTACTGTATTGTCTCTTAATGTACTAGTGACACCCCTGCTTTTCATTGGGGGGATGTTGCATCGTCTGCCGAGTCTTTTGCTTTCGTTGTGAGTGATTTTCGTGTGCAAGTTCAGTACTAGTCCCTCTAGGATTTTCCAGGTGTATATAATCATGTATTTCTCCGGCCTGCGTTCCAGGGAGTACAGGTTCAGGAACTTCAAGAGCTCCCAGTAATTGAGGTGTTTTATCTCCGTTATGTGCACTGTGAAGGTTCTCTGTACATTTTCTAGGTCAGCAATTTCACCTGCCTTGAAAGGTGCTGTTAGTGTGCAGCAATATTCCAGCCTAGATAGAACAAGGGACCTGAAAAGTGTCATCATGGGCTTGGCATCCCTAGTTTTGAAGGTTCTCATTATCCATCCTGTCATTTTTCTAGCAGATGCGATTGATACAATGTAATGGTCCTTGAAGGCGAGATCCTCCGACATGATCACTCCCAGGTCTTTGACGTTGGTTTTTCGCTCTATTTTGTGGCCGATATTTGTTTTGTACTCTGAAGAAGTTTTAATTCCCTCATGTGTACCATATCGGAGTAATTGAAATTTCTCACCGTTGAACTTCATATTGTTTTCTGCAGCCCACTGAAAGATTTGGTTGATGTCCGCCTGGAGCCTTGCAGTGTCTACAATGGAAGACACTGTCATGCAGATTCGGGTGTCATCTGCAAAGGAAGACACGGTGCTGTGGCTGACATCCTTGTCTATGCCAGGTATGAGGATGAGAAACAAAATGGGAGCGAGTATTGTGCCTTGTGGAACAGAGCTTTTCACCGTAGCCGCCTCAGACTTTACTCTGTTGACTACTACTCTGTGTTCTGTTTGTGAGGAAATTATAGATCCATCTACCAACTTTTCCTGGTATTCCTTTAGCACGCATTTTGTGCGCTATTACGCCATGGTCACACTTGTCGAAGGCTTTTGCAAAGTCTGTATATATTACATCTGCATTCTTTTTGTCTTCTAGTGCATCTAGGACCTTGTCGTAGTGATCCAGCAGCCGAGACAGACAGGAGCGACCTGCTCTAAACCCATGTTGCCCTGGGTTGTGTAATTGATGGGTATCTAGATGGGTGGCGATCTTGCTTCTTAGGACCCTTTCAAAGATTTTTATGATATGGGATGTTAGTGCTATCGGTCTGTAGTTCTTTGCTATTGCTTTACTGCCCCCTTTGTGGAGTGGGGCTATGTCTGTTGTTTTTAGTAACTGTGGGACGACCCCAGTGTTCATGCTCCCTCTCCATAGGATGGTAAAAGCTCGTGATAGGGGCTTCTTGCAGTTCTTGATGAACACAGAGTTCCATGAGTCTGGCCCTGGGGCAGAGTGCATGGGCATGTCATTTATCGCCTGTTCGAAGTCATTTGGCGTCAGGAAAATATCAGATAGGCTTGTGTTAACCAAATTCTGTGGCTCTCATAAAAAAATCATTTTGATCTTTGACTCTCAGTCTGGTTAGCGGCTTGCTAAAAACTGAGTCATATTGGGACTTGAGTAGCTCACTCATTTCCTTGCTGTCATCTGTGTAGGACCCATCTTGTTTAAGTAGGGGCCCAATACTGGTTGTTGTTCTCGACTTTGATTTGGCATAAGAAAAGAAATACTTTGTGTTTCTTTCGATTTCATTAATGGCTTTTAGTTCTTCCCGCGATTCCTGACTCCTATAAGATTCCTTTAGCTTAAGTTCGATGTTTGCTATTTCTCTGACCAGTGACTCCCTACGCATTTCAGATATATTGGCCTCTTTTAGCCGCTCTGTTCTTTTCCGTCCCTTGTAAAGGGAGCGCCTGTCTCTTTCTATTTTACATCTACTCCTTTTTCTTAAAGGAATAAGCCTTGAGCATACATCGAGTGCCACCGAGTTAATCTGTTCAAGGCATAAGTCGGGGTCTGTGTTGCTTAGTCTATCTTCCCAGCTTATATCGTTTAGGACTTGGTTTACTTGGTCCCACTTTATGTTCTTGTTATTGAAGTTGAATTCGGTGAATGCTCCCTCGTGACTAATCTCATTTTTTCGGTCTGGGGCTCCGCGCATGCATATCTGAACCTCGATTATGTTGTGATCTGAGTATATTGTTTTTGATATGGTGACATTTCGTATCAGATCATCATTGTTAGTGATGAGGTCTAGTGTATTCTCCAGTCTAGTAGGCTCTATTATTTGCTGGTTTAAGTTGAATTTTGTGCAGAGATTTAAAAGCTCGTGTGTGTGTGTGTGTGTGTGTGTGTGTGAGTTCTCGTCAGAGCTGCCTCCTGGTGTTATCACTGCAACAACATTATTTGCTATATTCCTCCATTTTAGGTGCCTCAAGTTGAAATCCCCCAGGAGCAAGATGTTGGGGGCAGGAGCTGGCAGATTTTCCAGACAGTGGTCAATTTTTGACAGCTGTTCCTGGAATTGCTGGGATGTTGCATCCGGAGGCTTGTAGACTACCACAATGACTAGGTTTTGGATCTCGATCCTTACTGCTAAAACTTCCACTACATCATTTGAGGCATTTAGCAGTTCTGTGCAAACAAGTGACACTGCGATATACAGGCCAACCCCCCCCCCCTCCCATATATATTACACACACAGTGGATAGTTTATTAGATACAACTGTACACCTGCTCGGCAATGCAAATATCTGATCATCCACTCACTTGACAGCACCTCAATGCCTAGAAGCATGCAGACATGGTCAAGAAGTTCATTTGTTGTTCGGACCAAATATAGGAATGGGGAAGAAATGTGATCTAAGTGAATTTGACTGTGGAATGATTTTGGATGTCAAACAGGACGGTTTGAGTATCTAAGAAACTGATCTCTTAGGATTTTCGTGCACAAGTCTGTAGAATTTACGTGGAATGATGTGAACACAAAACATGTACTGAGCGGCAGTTCTGTGGGTGAAAATGCCTTGATAATCAAAGAGGTCAAAGAAAAATGGCCAGACTGGTTCAAGATGACAAGACAACATTGACCATTCATTACAACAGTGGTATGCAGATCATCATCTCTGAATGCACAACGTGTTGAACCTTGAAGTGGATGCTACAGCAGCAAAAGATCTTATTGGGTTCCACTCCTGTCAGCTAAGAACAGGAAACTGAGACTACAGTTGGCACAGGCTCACCAAAACTGGGCAACTGAAGATTGTAAAAACGTCGCTTGCTCTGAGGAATCGCAGTTTCTGCAGCGAAGTGCAGACGTAGGGTCAGAATTTGACAAATCTTTGGGATGTGGTGGAACGGGAGATTCACTGCAACAATGTACAGCCGACAAATCTACAGCAACTGCTTCATACTATCATATCAAGATGGACCCGGATCTCTAAGTAATGTTTCCAGCACCTCGTTAAATCCATCTCACAAGACGGTTGTTCTGGGTGTACCTAATAAAATGGCCACTGTGTATGGGTAGTGAAGGTTCTCTGTGCGTTTTCTAACTCAACAATCTTGCCTGCCTTGAAGGGGGCCGTTAATATATAGTTTAGCTGTAATACAGCATGGAGAGAACACGTGACATGAAGAGTGTCATCATTAGCTCAGCATCTCTTTTCTTGAAAGTTTTAGTTCTCCAGTATTTTTACTCATGTCATAAATACTCAGATATTCTCATAATACTTTGGAATACGTAAATCCACATTGACAATTTTCTATAGGGAGCAGCACTGATAGGTTTGTGATGAGAAACATTCAGGGAACTTTCTATAGTGAAGTCGTGTCAAGCCAATGAATATTTCGAGAACATTCTGGAAGTAAGACTGGTTGATCAGGCCCTGATCCACTGGGAGGCCTGGTCATGGACCGGGCCGCGGGGGCGCTGACCCCCGAAATACCCTCCAGGTATACTCCAGGTAGTACAAGGTGACAAGAAGTAATATAGATTTGTGTTCCTACAAAGTTCCACACGAAGTAAATTATTTAGAAATAGTCATACAATAAATATTTTTTCATAATGGTACTAGACTAGTTGATAGTGGTTTGACACGAGTTTGGGCTCTCTATAAACCTTGAAGGATACCCATACCTCACATGGGAGATATAGGAACAGGATAGCTTGGCGCTGGTAACAACCCCCCCCCCCTCTCTCTCTCTCTCTCTCTCAGGACGGGCCATGTGCGAGACACTTCTCTACCTCTAAGAGAATCTTTCCCTTCAACCTACCTGATCCAATTCTTGCAACAGTGTATAGCTAATGACGAAGCACGAAAGTGGGAAAGGCCTAGTGCTAGTGTTTTCCATCCCCTGGTGGCTTGTTCTGAAGTACTGAGATGGCCTTATAAAGAGTTCCACCCCCTTCCCTTACATATACTGCGTTGACCGGGAATTGAACCAGTGTCTTCTAGGGAGCCTTCCCAGAAGTTAGCTAAACTCTCGACGCCCTAGATTACTACACCACATGCCACGAGACTGCATTGAATAATTATTACATTATATTGCATTAAATTGTAATGTCCGATTTTGGACAAAGAGCATTTTTAATTACAGTTTTTGACTAAATGGAGTTAGCGTAATTCATGTAACTGTGACTGCTCTTCCTGGTGTATTGATAGCAGTGACCACTGGCTTACCTATGTGATCTTAAGTCTTGCTGTGCTAAATTTACATTGTCTACAGTCCGGTTTGGAGTCTTAATGGTTATAGAACTTTATCTGTTCTTGGAGCACTACAGAGGAAAAATTTCCTGTCGATTCTCACAACTGAAAGGCACCTTATGACAGTTCAGACCGTCCTGAACCATTGTTAAGTTACAGACCAAGACGTCGTCATGGAATTCTTTTTTCGTGTTTTTTTTTTTTTTGACAATTGTTCCAGCCACAGAATCGTAACTCTGTATTCTTCAATCTAAGGTGCAGTTTGTCAGAATTCTAAGAGCACACTGAGTATCTGTTGTCCCCACAAAAAACACCGAAATACTGATAATTTAAGATCATTTTTGCGTTATTGAGAACGCAGGTTGTAACTGACCAGTCTAAGGATTTAGATTTAGATTTTGCCACCGAAGTGGCTAGTTTATTGTGCACCCCATATCCATCCCGTGGACAGTAGCGCAAGAGCATATGGATACACAAAATGCCTAGGAACTAGGCCCTAAAAGAGTTAACAGGGGTACATTGGGATTTATATTTACAGTTCACCTATCTGTTACAAGCAAATTTAGGAAATTTGCTTAGTATATCTGGTATCTTATTTTCATTAATAAGATATCTTGACATGTCACATAGGTTATTATACTATCTCTATATTCCTCAATAAGTGGACAATTAAGTACAGTGTCCAAGACAGTGACCACATGCCTGACCACATAATTTGCATTTGGTTTGATCATCATCTGTGTCTCCCCTAAACTGCCAGAAATACTTGTAACCAAGCCTAAGCCTGGCCACTACATCAGTCAGTCTGTTCACATTGCAAGTTGCTCCATAAACATACTTATCTACGTTCATGGTATCATAGTGGGTTATAGAACTGCTCAGGCTTCTAATTACATTCCTATAACATTCATTATTTACTTCTCTTCTAATATTATTCCTAATGCTAGATACAGATATACCAAAGGTATATTCTACATTCTTCTTCAGGGTACTCCTCCTCCTCGCTAACGTATCACCTTTATCATGAAGGAGTAATCCAATGTGTGATGGGATCCATAGCACTTGTACATTAATTCCCTTTTCCCGGATTTTTGAGTATCTATACCTGGCTTCTCCAATGAGCATGTTAAAGTCATTATGTGAATCAAGAGCCTTCAATGATGACATAGAATCAGTAATGATGATAGAGTCAAGCTGAGTGTCATAAGTTAGCTTTAGCGCCATTAGGACTGCAAGCAATTCAGTTTGCAATGTAGACGCCCAGTTGTTAATTCTTATACCTAACTCAACAAATTTATTATCGTTCTCGTATACTGACGATGAACAGGAAATGAGTGAAATCCTAAAAGAACAGTACGAGTCGGTGTTCAGCAACCCACTAAATAACAGCAAGGTAGAAAATGCAAAAATATTTTTCACTCCAGAAGAAAGCCGCACAGACCAACTAACTGACATTAATACAAATGCAACAGTTTTCGAAAAAGAAATGGACATCATGCCCACTCACTCAGCACCTGGACCAGATTCATGGAATGCTCTACTTATAAAGAAGAGCAAAGTACCACTAGCACGAGCCCTCAGTATTCTTTGGAGAAAGAGCTTAGATCTAGGTGAAACACCGGAGGCCTTAAAGAGTGCAGACATAGCTCCTTTGCACAAGGGAGGTAGTAGAGCACTAGCTAAAAATTACAGACCAGTAGTCCTAACCTCTCACATCATAAAAATCTTCGAAAGAGCGATGAGACGGCAGGTTACAAATTTCATGGACCAGCACAGCCAACATAACCCGAACCAGCATGGTTTTAGAGCAGGACGATCATGTCTGTCACAGCTGCTGAACCATTGTGACAGAATTACGGAGGCACTGGAAGACGACCAAAACGCAGATGTGATTTACACAGATTTTGCAAAGGCGTTTGACAAATGCGATCATGGAGTGATAGCGCACAAAATGAAGGCCATGGGCATTACGGGGAAGGTAGGCAGATGGATTTTCGGTTTCCTAACACACAGAACACAAAAAGTAGTAGTGAACAGGGCAAGATCCAACATCAGCGAGGTCAAAAGCTCAGTGCCCCAAGGCACTGTCCTGGCACCTCCGCTGTTCCTCATCCTCATAGCATAGATAAAAACACCCGGCACACTTTTGTATCATCATTTGCAGATGACACTAAAATAAGCATGAAAGTAGGTACGGTAGAGGACACTGAAAAAGTACAGGAAGACATAAACAGGGTTTTCCAGTGGGCAGTGGAGAACAACATGAAGTTCAATGGTGATAAGTCCAGCTGCTTAGGTATGGAAAGACTGAAGAACTCAAAAGGAGCACTATATACAAAACTCAAGAGGGTCACCAAATAGAACGTAAGGAACACATAAAAGACCTAGGAATAACTATGTCAGCGGACCTTTCTTTTAAAGACCATAACAAGACAAAGATCACGACAGCCAGGAAGATGACTGGGTGGGTAATGAGAACTTTCAAAACAAGGGTAACAATGCCGATGGTGACACTCTTCAAATTGCTAATGGTCCCTCACTTAGAATATTGCTCAGTGCTGACGGCCCCGTTCAGGGCAGGAGAAATATCGGAGCTGGAACAAACACAGAGATCGTTTACGGCTCACATTGAGCCAGTAAAGCACCTAAACTACTGGGAACGCCTGCAAGTCTTGAACATGTACTCAATGGAGCGGAGGAGAGAGTGGTACATGATAATATATACCTGGAAGGTGCTAGAGGGCTTGGTACCAAATCTGCACACTGCCATAACAACATACTGGAGTGAGAGATATGGGAGGAAGTGTAAAATAAACCCAATGAGGAGCAGGGGTGCGGTGGGGACAATAAGGGAACACTGTATCAACATCCAGGGTCCCAGACTTTTCAACATCTTACCAGAAGATATCAGAAACACTGCTGGAACAAGTGTTGAAGCCTTCAGGAAGAAACTAGACAAGTATCTTCACCAGGTGCCAGATCAACCAGGCTGTGATGGATATGTGGGGCAGCGGGCCTCCAGCAGCAACAGCCTGGTTGACCAGGCGAGCACCAGAAGAGCCTGACCCATGGCCGGGCTCAGAGTAGATATACTCTCGAAATTCTTCAAAGGTATATCAAAGGTAGGGAGGTGGCAACAAGAGCAGATGCAGCCCTGCCAGAAGACTCCTGTTTAGATCCATCAGTGTACATAACTTGATAATTTATTACTACCAGCTAGGCGAGAAATTTCTTCTTGAGCAGTTTCTTTAACAAGTGATTTAAGGACAAAGACACAACACAAGAGGGAAGTCTTTTCCTTTCTCATATATTCTCTAGTCATATTTTGCATCTCCCTCTTGCTCGACCATCTCAGAAACACTCAAGCTTGATTTCCTCTCAAATCTTTTTTTTTCTAATCGTGCATGTTCTCCTTTTCCTTCCTTCTGTATTTAGTTGTTCTGCCATGTCAACTCCCGTCCTCTTTCTCGAGCTGTTCTCCACATGACCTGGATTTCAATGATTCCTTCCCTGTTCTTTGCTCTCTCGCCTCTCACCTTTTCTCTTAATTCCCCTATTTATTACGCCAAGTCCTTCCGCCGCCTCCTCCTCCTCTGCCTTCTCAGTATTTTATATCCCCTACTGGGGAGTTCTCTTTCTTACCTCCTCCCTAATTACGCTGATTATTTGTCTCTTCACTGTTTTTGTTCTGATTCTGTTTTGCGTTGCTGCTAACATATCTCCCCACTGACTCCAACATTCCATATTTGCCATCCCGTTAATTTCTTATAACTTTCGGTACTATCTGTGCTCATGTCTAACTACAACATATTTTTTATAATTTTCCATTATGCGTGGTACCTACAACATATTTAGATTCGTTGTGTCTAGTAATACGAGTAAGTTTGGTCGCAGTTATGTATATAGTGTAAGTTGGAAGTGTGTGTGGGGTAAGAGACATGTCTGATATGAATGCCTGTGTGAGGAGAGGAAGGGCTTGTGGGATGTGAAGGGAAGGGAAGGGAAGGGAAGAGTTGAATGGGAGAGATGTGTTGACTAAGGGTTGATATGCGGGCTGAAAAGGGGTTACGTTTTAGGTTAGTGATGGCAAGAGTGAAGTGTGTACTGGTGGAATTGGTGGTTTTACCCTTTTTATTTGATCAGATCATAACTAGACTCTTTAGAATTCAGGTCATTTACTGAAGACGAAAAACAAACCCACCTTTAACACAACTCGTTAGAAAAAGAGCATCATTGAGACGATCCTTGGCCGCCAGTTTGTGTGGTTCTTGATGAGTGATATTAGGTTGTAATAATACGTGTACTTGCTCTGCTCATCGTTTATTGAGGATTCTTGGACGGGACTTGTCGTAACGCGTTCTGCCACTAGAATGAGCTTGTCCAGACAGAGGGAACACAGGCGCTAGGAGCGCAGTTTATAAGCTAGAGGGTCAAGTTTGTGACCCCAAGACAGTGAGAACGTAACAGTTAGTGTACACTTATATGCTACTGACATGTGTTGATGGGGGGGATGGGGGAGATTACCTATTTGTAACTATAGGAGCAGAACTATGCTTGAAGTGTGTAAGCTCAATAATTTGTTGATCATATAATTAAAAAAAATCGAATGGTAGTAGCACTTACTACCTCCTACCGCCATGAAGAAAATTTTCTGCCATTCCTGCGGCTCCAGTTTTGCTCAGTTTACAACTGTGGTCTCTTGTTATCTCTGTTGCAGCCACTAAAATTATTCTTTAATCTTTCATGCTCTTTTATGATCTTATATGTGGTTATGTCTCCTCTTTTCTCCATATGAACTAGCATGCTAGCAGGTGCAGGAGCCTTTCCTAGTTATAAGAATGAACATAACATAAAGAAGGAACACTGCGGCAGACCTACTGGCTCATGCGAGGCAGGTCCAAGTCACCTACCGGCTTATGCCACTGACCCAACCTAGTCAGGCCAGGTCACATCCACTTAAGGAAGGAGCACAGCATCAGACCTATTAGTACAACCTACTTTTAAAACTACACAACGTTTTAGCTTCTATAACGGTACTTGGGAGTTTGTTCCACTCATCCACAACTCTATTACTAAACCAGTGCTTTCCTATATCCTTACTGAATCTGATTTTTTCCAACTTAAAACCACTGCCGCGAGTCCAGTCTTGGCTAGATATTTTTAGCACGCTATTTACATTCCCTTTATTTATTCCCGTTTTCCATTTATACACCTTAATCATATTCTCCCCTAATTTTACGCCTTTCTAGAGAGTGCAGATTCAGGGCCCTTAGTCTACCCTCATAAGGAAGATTTCTAATACATGGGATCAGCTTTGCCATCCTCCTTTGTATGTTTTCCAGAGCATTTTTGTCCATCCTGTAATACGGTGACCAGAACTGTGCAGCATAATCTAAATGAGGCCTAACCAAAGATATATAGAGTTGAAGAACAGCCTGAGGACTCCTATTATTTATGCTTCTAGATACGAAGCCAAGGATTCTGTTAACTTCATTGCGAACACTTATTCACTTTGTCTTGGTTTTAGATTACTGCTAATCAGAACTCCCAAATCCTTATCTCAATCAGTAATATTAAGATCTACATTATTTAGTTTATTTGTGGCATGGTTATTTTTCTGTCCAATGTTTAGAAACTTTGCATTTGTCTATATTAAACTGCATCTGCCACCTCTCCGACCACTGCATTAGTCTATTCAAATCTTCCTGGAGTGCTCTAATGTCCTCATTAGAATGAATTAAGCGGCCTATTTTGGTGTCATCAGCAAATTTGCTTATGTCGCTATTTATTCCCCTTATCTATGTCGTTTATGTAAATTGTGAACAACAAAGAGCTCAACATTGACCCCTGTGGAACACCACTTGTGACGTGCCCCCGCTCTGATTTCTCCCCATTGATGTAAACTCTGCTGCCTATGACTCAAGAAATCGTAATGACACGATTGCAAACAAACCATACCCCCGGCCGGGATTGAACCCGCGGTCATAGAGTCTCAAAACTCCAGCCCGTCGCGTTAGCCACTAGCTGGTCTAGTGGCTAACGCGACGGGCTGGAGTTTTGAGACTATGACCGCGGGTTCAATCCCGGCCGGGGGTATGGTCTGCTGCCTGTCACCCACGCCTCTACCCAGGAAAAAAATTTCTTCTATTCCGTGTCTACCTACCTGCCTTAATTTTCCTCAATAGCCTCTGATGTGGGACTATCAAAAGCCTTACTAAAATCCATATACAATATCATATTCATTACCATGATCTATCCCCTCAAATACCTTAGAGAAAAAAATTAATAAATTCGTAAGGCAGGAACGTCCCTTGTAAAACCGTGCTGAGATTCATTGATCAATTTATGCCTTTCAAAATGGCTACGAATTGCCTCGGCAGTTACTGATTCCACAAATTTTCCCACTATGGAGGTAAGGCTTATTGGTCTATAGTTCGAAGCTGAGGACCTGTCTCCTGCTTTGTATTACATTTGCCATTTTCCACTTGTCTGGCACTATGTTAGTTTGTAGCTATATGTTGAAAAGATTAGCCAAAGCTTTGCTAAGTTCCTCTTTACATTTCTTTAAAACCCTTGCAAAAAGTTCATCAGGGCCTGGGGATTTGTTAGATTTTAATTTTTCCATTTGTATGACCCCTCAAGGAAGGTTCCTTGATGTTGGTGAGGGGCTCTTGATTTAGGGAATTGGATCTGTGCTCCAGTTCCCCAAATTAAGCCTGAATGCCTTCCACATCCCCCCCAGGCGCTGTATAATCCTCCGGGTTTAGCGCTTCCCCCTTGATTATAATAATAATCTATTTGTATGAGGACCATGTCACTAGTTATCCCAATCGTGCATAGTTTATTATCGTCCTGTTCTACATAATTTATTATTTCTGGAATTTTGCTAGTATCTTCTGAGTAAAAACTGAGAGGAAGTGTTAAATATTTCACACATTTCCTTATCACTGTCAGTGATCTGACCTGAGTTACTTTTGAGTGGGCCAATCTTGTCCCTAATCTTACTTCTATATACCTGACAGAAATCTTTTGGGTTAGTCTTCGAATCCCTTGCGACTTTAGTCTCAATCTCTTTTTGCTTTTATTCCCTTTTTAATTTATCTCTTTAATTGAATTTATTGATTTCTTAGCTGCCCATCCCCTCTTTTGATACGCTTATATATGCCTCTCTTTTGACCAATGAAATGTTTTAATCTATTGTTTATCCATTTAGGATAATTTTTGGTTGATTTAATTTTCCTACTTGGAACATAAGTTGTCTGGGCAACTAGAACTATGCTCTGAAAAACGTCATATTGGCAACCATCACCACCTACCTGACCCACAGTCAGGTCAGTCCAATTCAGCCCACTCCGGTAATTTCCCAGTCCCATGAAATCGGGCCAAGTGGAAGTCTAGGACAGAGACTTATTGCAGTTATTTGGGAAATTCCATGATATATTGAAACAAAGTGATTTGTGATCGCTTTCCCGAAGCTCATCATTAACCAAGATTATTAATTAGTGATTCTTTATTGGCAAGAACCAAGTCAAGCAGGTTGTTTCGTTGTTTCCTCTAGTTGGTTGTCACAAACTGTTTAAGTAAGCAATCCTGAATCGTATTAAGAAAGTACTAGATTCAAGCTTTCCTGTCACATTGTTCTAATCAATATGTCTAAAGTTAAAATCTCCCATTAACGCAACATTTTCACATCTAGATGCCTTATGAATTTCGTCCTCTAGCAGCTTACTGCACTCCCTATCAAGGTTTGGGGGGCCTATAAATCACACCAAAAATTTAATTTTCACGACCCTCGAGAAACTGTAGCCAAACATATTCTGTGTCTGACGCTTCTAATCTTATATCTTGTCTAACACAAAATTTTAAGTTATCTCTGACATCACTACTCCACTACCCTTCCTGTTGACCCCATCAGTGTATAATAGTTTGAAGTCAAGTGTATGAGACATCCTCAGATTATAAGCGGAATCCTTACAGAAGGAAAAAAAATCAGGCAACTGCTTTAAGGTATTCCTTTGGAAATATCTAATTACTGAATGAAAATAAATATTTCAGTGTTCCCATCTTCTCTAATATAATTGGCCCCTGACAGCCTAACATAAATAAAAAATTCTCAATTTCGATAAACCATCGTTTAGGGTTCAAGATGATCTGAAGAGGCATTCCTTAGATACTGTATGAAAATGTATTTAATAATATTGGCAAATTAAAACTTATACAACCCAAAATCAGTGCGAACCTTAGTTGGTGTTAAGTCCGCATTGTTGAAAGTTTTAGGTCGGTTAGAAGAGGCATTATCCGGTTTTGTTTGGAATCCAACAATTCTAAACACATTAACTCTGTCGAATTGACTAATTTTCACGTACACAGCCTAAACTTATGGCTTACCATTGTATCCATAAGTTGCATAAGACATTAAAAATTGAAGGCATACTAGTCTTATTTGAAGGAAAAAATACTAAAGTGTTTGAAAAGTAAAATGGATAAATTGGCACTGATACACTAATAACTGTATCATCCCTTTACATAAGATTCACTAGTGATGAAAGCTTGAAGTTGATCAGTAGTATCCTTAAGTTATATCAATGATTACTAAAACCTGAAATTAACTGTATATAACTACCCGGAAGATACCAGCCTATGACAACACATGCACATAATTTTCCCCCGGTACAGTAAACCAGCACTGAAAATTTGAAGTTGATCGACTCTGGCATTCTCAAGTTTTAAACGAAAACTGTGGACAAAAGAAAACAAATCTTTCAACCACTGTCTTAAAGGGATCACTCTGAGGATGCTTAACAATCTATTCCTTGGATTTTTTTTACCCAAGTTTATTGACTGGTCTCCCATTCTGGAGTCTTTCTGTGTGGCACCAACAGAGGTGTCCTGAGTGCGGGTCAATGTGACACTGTTCCAACCTCCATATCTGTGCCTTCTCTGTCAGGGTATAATAGTGGAATGGCAGAAGCACCTGGACATACCTAGAAAAAAAAGCAAAGGAGTACAAGCCGTGCTTGGCTATCCACTAGTTGCAATGATTATGAAATTCCCAAAGGCCTTAGAAAAAATTAGAACCTACAAAATTTCTTAGTCGACTTCAACAATAAGGAAACTTCAAAATTAGTTGTGAATCACTTTAGAGTGTAGCCGCACTGTAACAATATTTATGTTGAGGTCTATCTTGAAGTCTACAATTACGAGCTTAAAGCCTACGAAGACCTTAATCCAACTCTTGGAATACATGGTAAAAACAAGACTGCAGAAGAATCCATAATAAATAAGATATTGATCAAGGGACTTTCATGTCGTCTGGAGATCAAGAAGCATTCCAGGAAAATAAAGAATACGAGTTCAAGATCAGAGATTGACTCTTGAGGCAGAAAATGAGGTAGTACCTGAGACAAAGTCTGGCAACGGGAGAATCGAGGGACGTTAGTCAGTTTTTCGAAAATTATGACTTAGCAAGTGCACGAGGGTCATCAAGGCCGCATGTCACATTTACATTAGCATCAAGAATACTGTAACCCCTAAAATAATGGCACTAGTTAATATATACCGAGTGATACACTCGTTCCGTGTGTATACCCTGCCAAGGACCAGCAGGTCAACGGTATTAAGAAGTGTTTGATAGTCAAGCTAAGAGTTTATCCAAGAAAAAGCACACATATGGATAAGATAAACTGAACAGATTTATGGCACCTAAAAGAAACTAAGTAGTTAAATTGTGTTTCACGCTTGGTGATGGAGCATCGAGGATCCAACATTTATTTTGGTGATTCACGCGGGTTAGCGTTTCTCATAAATTCAATTAATATAACAAAGAGTAGACGTCAGCGGAGTGAGACTGCATTATGAACCCGGGTAAGAACAGATTTCAACTAAGTGTTGGGATATAGTGTACGGTGCAGTACAGGGACGAACAACAGTAACAATGATGTACTACACCATGAACACCAAGAAGATCCCACCTGTTGTCTTGCCGACAACCCTGGGGACATATCCATGGGGGTCTTCCCCCAAGTGTATATCAAATGCACCAAGACACTTGTGAGGACAGAGAGAGAAAGTGTTTGTGGTCTGGGGTTTGGTTTGTGTGTGTGTACTCACCTAGTTGTGGTTGCGGGGGTCGATTCGCAGCTCCTGTCCCTGCCCCTTCAACTGGCCGCTACTCAGTCATTCTTCCCGCTCTGTAAGCTTTATCATACCTCTTCTTAAAGTTATCTATGTATGGATCCTGCCTCCATTACATCGCTACCCACTCTATTCCACTTCCTGACAACTATGTGACTGAAGAAATACCTAACATCCCTGTGTGTGTGTGTGTGTGTGTGTGTGTGTGTGTGTGTGTGTGTGTGTGTGTGTGTGTGTGTGTGTGTGTGTGTGTGTGTGTGTGTGTGTGTGTGTGTGTGTGTGTGTGTGTGTGTGTGTGTGTGTGTGTGTGTGTGTGTGTGTGGCCATTCTGTCCTAGGCACATGTCGATTAGACACTAGTCACAACTCTTGGCCCCACCTCTTCACAGGTCGCTACTAGGTCACACTTCCTGCTCCATGAGCTATATCTCTTCTTAAAGCTAGTATGTGTGTGTGTGTGTGTGTGTGTGTGTGTGTGTGTGTGTGTGTGTGTGTGTGTGTTGGGTTCTGTGTGTTGTGCTTGTGGTGGGTTGTGTGTGTGTTGTGCTTGTGGTGGGTTGTGTGTGTGTTGTGCTTGTGGTGGGTTGTGTGTGTGGTGGGTTGTGTGTGTGTTGTGCTTGTGGTGGGTTGTGTGTGTGGTGGGTTGTGTGTGTGGTGGGTTGTGGGTGGTGTGTGGTGTGTGATGGGTTGTGGGTGGTGTGTGATGTGTGATGGGTTGTGGGTGGTGTGTGATGGGTTGTGGGTGGTGTGTGGTGTGTGATGGGTAGTGTGTGGTGGGTGTTTTGTTTGTGTGTGTATATACTGTGTATTGTATGTGTATACTGTGTGTTGTGTGTGTATACTGTGTGTTGTGTGTGTATACTGTGTGCTGTGTATGCATACTGTGTGTGTATGTATACTGTATGTTGTATGTGTATACTGTGTTGTGTGTGTGTGTTGTATGTGTGTTGTGTGTGTGTTGTATGTGTGTATACTGTGTGTTGTATGTGTATATACTGTGTGTTGTATGTGTGTATACTGTGTGTTGTATGTGTGTATACTGTGTGTTGTATGTGTGTATACTGTGTGTTGTATGTGTGTATACTGTGTTGTATGTGTGTATACTGTGTTGTATGTGTTTATACTGTGTTGTATGTGTGTATACTGCGTGTTGTATGTGTGTATACTGTGTGTTGTATGTGTGTATACTGTGTGTTGTGTAGCAGCAGTAAATTAGAGCCAGGATAGTTGTTGGTAGCTGTAGCAAGACACTTGTAGTAGCTGTGTTTGCTTTGTGTACTCACTCTAAGCTTCCCAGCCCTCCCACTCCAGCTGTTACTCAGATGACACCCACACCAACCTTATTCACACTCACCATCACCACCCTGCAGCTGCTAAATGTTCACCACTAGAGAGAGAGAGAGAGAGAGAGAGAGAGAGAGAGAGAGAGAGAGAGAGAGAGAGAGAGAGAGAGAGAGACAGAGAGAGAGAGAGACAGAGAGACACACACACAGAGAGAGAGAGAGAGAGAGAGAGAGAGAGAGAGAGAGAGAGAGAGAGAGAGAGAGATAGAGAGAGAGAGAGAGACAGACAGACAGACAGAGAGAGACACACACACACACACACAGAGAGAGAGAGAGAGAGAGAGAGAGAGAGAGAGAGAGAGAGAGAGAGAGAGAGAGAGAGAGAGAGAGAGAGAGAGAGAGAGAGAGAGAGAGAGAGAGAGAGAGAGAGAGAAATAATTACAAAAGACTTATGGGTTTATGCCGAGGTTATATGCCGAGATCCCTAAATTACTACCTGTGGTACCTGTCTACCTGTACACCTGTGTTAATACATAATACCGACACCTATATGAGAGAGACATGCATGCAACGTTAGGTATCAATATTAATTAAGGAAATGTTTCGACCTTAATGAATTAATCGTTTTCTTATGTTAACTAACCTCTACCTGTGATGGGTTCGAGGGTCTTTATTTGGAGAATAGCCTTTGGCCAGGGCTCGTGTTAGCTTCCCTGTTCAACTTGGTTGTTACTGCATGTATTAGTTCAGGCAAACACCTTAATTACTGGGAACGTTTGAATTTTCTTGACCTGTACTCCCTGGAACACAGGCGAGAAAGATGCACTATAATCTACACTTAGAAAATCCTAGAGGGACTGGTCCAAAATCTGCACACAGAAATCACTTCCTACGAAAGCAAAAGACTAGGCAGATGGTGCAACATACCCCCACTGGGGGATATGATGCCTTGATCCACCGGGAGGCCTGGTCAAGGACTGGGCCGCGGGGGCGTTGACCCCTCGTAACGACCTCCGGGTAGACTACGTCAAATCTCTGGCTGGGCATCTGGTGAAGTTGGTACAATAGGGGAACACTATTAACATCTGGGGTCCCAGACTATTCAACATTTTACCAGAAGATATCAGAAACACTGTTGGGACAAGTGTAGAAAACTTCAAGAGGAAACTGGACAAGTATCTGCACCAGGTGCCGGATCAACCAGGCTGTGATGGATGTGTGTGGCAGCAGGCCGTCAGCAGGAACACCCTGGTTGAGCAGGCAAGCACCAGACGAGCCTGGCCTAAGGCCGGGCAGTCTAGTATACATTGGACTGCGGGCGGAGGGCACTAACAGCTTGATCGATCAGGCCAGCAGCCAGGACGCCTAGTCTGGGACTGGGCCGCGGAGGCGGTGACTTCCGGAAGTGACTGCGGGTAAACTTTGGGAGCGCGCGCGCACACACACACACACACACATTTACTCATTCAGAACGTGACTCACTCAGTTGTTGCTGCTCTGGAAGTGCATTTCGGTAAAAAGCTTACCTACTTTGCCCACTTGTCTGATTATCTAATTCGTTGTTCAGTTAATAAGTCACTGTCAGCTCAGCACCAGGGTCCCAGTTTAAGTTTATTTCAAGTGTTTATCCCTTCTAATGTCCCTTCCCAATTAAGTGTGTAATAGTATTGCACAATGTCGTGTGGTCAGAGGCAGTAAAAGCAATGACTGGCTAATAAACTCTGAGCTCAGTTCCCTCCCTTATATATGGTATATGACTGTGGATTATAGCTCTAAGCTCACTCATGTTGAAGTGGCTTAGTGTGTAATTAACGAGATTCCAGTACCTGATACTAAGCCTTGTGTGATAACGCTGGATGACCACGCCGTACGTCAATTATTATTATTATTATTATAATCAAGGGGGAAGCGCTAAACCCGGAGGATTATACAGCGCCTGGGGGGGATGTGGAAGGCATTCAGGCTTAATTCGGGGAACTGGAGCACAGATCCAATTCCCTAAATCAAGAGCCCCTCACCAACATCAAGGAACCTTCCTTGAGGGGCCGTACGTCAAGCCAGTCCTTGCTGACTAAACTTGCTCGGTATACTCCTGCCACTGTAGCAAGCAATGGCTAACTTGATCCTAGTGTTTTGCGAGGTGTCTGACAGTAATTTTACAAAAAATACTAATTCATACTATAGTATTAAATCATCGTGTAGAACTAATTTTTTCTAGATTACCAATTCATCGTTGGATACTAATTCACCGCAGTTTTAATTTATAATGGAATTAAATCATCAGACTACCATGTCATCACAGAGTACTAAGTCATGATGGAGTACCGAGACATTGTGGAGTACCACCTGAAGGTTTCCTGAAGACGATTCAGGGATCACTACCCGGCAGCCTGCTCAATGACCAGGCCTCCCTGCTGCTAGCCTGATCCACCAAGCTGTTGGTGGACCAATCCCACCATAATTTTCGAAGTAAAATTATGATTTATCTTGTCTACATTACAAGGAGCACACTTCAAAACATTTCAAGCATTACCAGTAATTTAGGAGCTTGACTGCATGTACATGGGCATTGAAGGTTCTCTGTATATTCTCCAGGTCTGCGGAATTGAATTGGCATCTTTTATGAAAACTAAGTATTACAGACAATCGCTTTAATTACGGCAGTAATAACAGCATTGTTGTGATCCTTAAATGTGAGACCTGACATTATCACTCCTAAATCTCTCTCAGTAAACTTTTGCACTATTGAGCCATTCTAAATTGTTCTTCATTCCAGTTTTTATCTTCCAGAATTTTCCAGGTGTAAATTTAAAGGCATCTTTTTCACCTACATTCCAGCGAGTAAATCTTTAGCGAAGCTTAGAGGATCGAAGGAGTTTCCAGTAATTTAGGTCTCTGTCTGAATTTATATGAGCGGTGAAAGTTTCTTACATATTCTCCAGTTCTACTATTTCACTTACCATTAAAGAGACTTAGTAATTCTAGTTACTTCCGTGTGCAGCACATTTCAACAGGATTTCTTAGCTTTGTAGAGAAATTCTTTGGTTAATTTGTCCGTCTGCCCCACAACAATGACAGTATGCGTTTCCGCCACTAGACTAGCCAATATTTTGTATGTGTTATTCATCAAGTTAAGAATCAGAATGTCTTGTCAGGACTAGTGATATTGCTGGTGTCAGAAGCCAGGATTCTTAGGGCAGTGAAGGATGTAACGTAGAAGCAGCGAATGAGTGGATGGTTCAGCAAAGATGTCATTGAATAATTGCCTTCTGAGAGATCGAGTCATGGTACCTGCAGTTATGAGTATTTTAGGGATGTGCCAAAGTATCGATATCGGCGGCTATCAGCCATTTTTACGATATTTGTGAGAAAAATGGCCGATACGTGTGTACTAAAAAATATCTAAATTAACAATACCTCACGACTGTGTGATATCGGCAAAAAATTTTGGTATCATCCCATCCCGAGACTACTTACCGATACTGTCGTAATCTGAGACATTTGACGTTATCGAGACTATTAGAGATATGGCAACACGAATATGAGAGTATAGTTTTACCAACGCTCTTATATGGGTGTGAAGCCTGGGTGGTGAATGTTGCAACAAGGAGAAGGCTGGAGGTAGTGAAGATGTCATGTCTGAGGGCAATGTGTGGTGTGAATATAATGCAGAGAATACATAGTTTGGAAATTAGGAGGAGGTGCAGGACTACTAAAACTATTATCCAGAGGGCTGAGGAGGGGTTGTTAAGGTGGTTCGGACACGTAGACTGTATAAATCTGCAGTGGAGGGAAGGCGGGGTAGGAGTCGGCCTAGGAAAGGTTAGTGGGAAGGGACAAAGGAGGTTTTGTGTGAGAGGGGCTTAGACTTCCAGCAAGCATGTGTGAGCGTGTTAGATAGGAGCGAATGGAGGCAAATGGTTTTAAGGACTTGACATGCTGTTGGAGTGTGAGCAGGGTAACATGGGAAACCGTCAGGCAGGACTTGAGTTCTGGAGATGGAAAGTATAGTGCCTGCACTCTGAAGGAGGGATGTTAATATTGCAGTTTTATAACTGTAGTGTAAGCGCGCCTTTGGCAAGACAGTGATGGAGTGAATGATGGTGAAAGTTTTTTCTTTTTCAGGCCACCTTCCCTTGGTGGGAGACGGCCGATGTGTATAATAACAAAAAATTAGTTTATTGTGCAGCCCATGTCTATCCTGTGGTTGGTAGCGCAAGAGCATAATGATACATAAAAGGGCCTAGGAACTAGGCTTCAGAAGGGTTAATACAAGTACATTTGGATATGCACAGTATTTACAATTAATGTTTCACCTATTGTAAGCCAATTTAGGACATTTGCTTAAAATGCCTGATACTCTCTCCAAGTTTATGTAGCACATAGTAATGCTTCTCATCATCACATGGTGAAATAGAAAGGAAGCCGAGTTAGTCACCCAAGGATGAAATCAATTTAAGAACATTTTTTTCGCATTACGTAATTGTTTAAAGAGCCGTAAATCATACGCCTGGCACGCATAGAATCCACCACTACTACCACCACCACCACCACCAGTACTACCACCACCCCCTACTGCCGATGGAGAAACCTCCACGTCAAGTTAAACCTAGCAGTGGAAATTGTTGCTTCTAGTTTATAATACCAAAAACTGAAGAAAAAATATAAGTTACTTGGATAATGTGATTGTAAATACAGTGAGAGTAATGGAAAGAAAACAAGTTGTTGCCGGACCCTCATTCATTCCTTTTCATTTTCTACCGTGACGCCATACTTCAACCATCCTACAACCCGCCACCACACCTTCCCCGTCACTTCCACCATCCTACAACCCGCCACCACACCTTCCCCGTCACTTCCACCATCCTACAACCCGCCACCACACCTTCCCCGTCACTTCCACCATCCTACAACCCGCCACCACACCTTCCCCGTCACTTCCACCATCCTACAACCCGCCACCACACCTTCCCCGTCACCTATCAACTCCCTACCCGTCCAACCTCATTCAACCCATAATAACTGGAAAACTAGGATAGTGCTCCACAGTGGCCTATTCGCGGTGTATATCGTGTCAGATATATGGAACTAGGATACATTAAAAGCGTATTGCCGTCCCAGGAAAAAAAGAATGATATACAACATTATTATTTTTTGGATGTGTGAGAACAAGATTACAGAGGCGCCGGCCCGCTTGTCTATATGGCTGCATCAAATAACTAGCTATTCATATTTGGTTTGCTTGACCTTGCAAAAACCTGTCAGAAAGATCAACAACAATCTGGTATAGGCCACCAAATGAAAACAGATAACAGGAATAACACCACTGGAGTAACCCATGTTTACAGCATGCACAATGCACATCCTGGCTCCCTTCTAAGAGCTGATACCAGTGGGTCTGGTGCAGTTTCTGTTACTGATCCTGGTACCGGTACTGGTGATGCTAATGTTGGTGGCCCTGATGGTTAAAGGATGCTGTGGATGTTTGTTCTGGATAGGGAACAGATCAAAGAACACCAGTTAGGAACTCTGAAGCCATTAACCACGGCTGGTGGAAACCTGAAACAGTGCAGATTTTATTTTGGGGCATCTGCAAATATGGCCCAATGGGAACTATCAAAAAGGGAACTTGCATATACAACCATGTAATGATTACAGTGCTACGATTCCAACTATCCAGCTTTCCACCTGAAGGGTACGAGGCATATAAAGCCGAGCCAATATGCACACAATCATACAACCAACAAGGATTTTTTAGTCCCAGGAAGCGGAAAAGGAGTTCAACAGTCATGGATAATAATTTAAACCAACGAACAAGCCCCCAGGACAGCAACTAGCAATGTATCATCTTTTGTTTTGCGTTTCAAACAGAATAAAAATAAAATACCGTTTATCAGGGCTCTTCTCACGGAGTCACATGCAATGTTTGCAGCTTTCACAGACTCACGTACAAGGGTAATAGGGTACAACCTTTTTAGACTCAACCAGAGAAACTGGCAACAAGCTAATGGTGGCCTGTATGTTAAAGAATCGTTCATATGCTCCAAGTTATTAAACACCACTAATGATGTATTCATACCTTTTGTGGTCAAAGTAAATCAGAGCCTAGTTGTTGTTATTGCACATAAACCACTGGATACAACTTGCCAACAGTTCAGTGATCAGCTACAATATTGAAAATGGAACATTGTCTTAAATTCATATCACACCCAGTCTCAGATATTTTGTTGCCTGGAGACTTCAGTTTGAGACATTTTAAATGGAAGAATGCAGCAAGGACTGTAAGCTTGAAGGATCAGTCGTACACAACTGAATTATTAAACCTCTGCAATAAATTCACCTTGAGCCAGAAGACAGCAGAAACGACCAGACTGGGAAACACCCAAGACCTTATATTCATTAACTATGAGGATGTTGTCCAGGACATTATGGTGTCGAAGGCTTCAGTCTCAGACCACAAATATAATCGAGGTACAGACTTGCGTGCACAGAGAAACACCACAACTTGAGGATAAAGTCAACAGATTCAGTTTCAACAAGAACAGCTGAAACCAAGTAAATCGAGACCTTGATGAAATACAATGAGAAGACAATATAACCACTATGGATTTAAACTAGTTTCTCTGGAGGATGAGCTCACTGGAGCTCAAAGTATGCCGCAGACATATACCTCTACGGCAGAGAAGATGCAAACTCAAGAGAGGTGCTCCTTCTACAAGCAAAGACGATGGATTACAGCTTCTCAAAGACAGAAGACTCTCTGAGGCATGAAAAGAAACTTGTTAACATGGAGTGCAAAACGTTTGCATCATACAGAATCCAGGAGAGAGAGAGAACAAAGAATAATAGAAGAAATTCCAAATACTGCATTTAATGTTTGCAAAATCCAGGGCGAAAGACATCGTGTATAGGACTCTTACTTGAAGGGGATGAAACATACAGTAGTGACAGTAAGGAAACGAGTGAAATACTAAATGTTTCAATAGTTAAGATGGAGCTAATATCGCTAATGTTATATCAAGTATTTGGAGTGAAATACACCATCGCTTCGGCGGCGTGTTTGTTTGCCCAGTAAACTTGCCGCTTGGGGGCAAAATCTTCAAAAAATCTACAGGGAGACCACGCACTTTGTGGTCGAGTTCCAAGTAACCACAGAGTTAATTGTCTATGATGGATCGTGGTTTCAAGAGGGCTTAGTGGTCGACGGGTAGTGTAGCCGGACTAACATCATTGGGACAAGGTGGTGAAAGAGCGCGTGAGTGTGACCCACCTGGTGTTAGTCTGTGATGACATTCCCAGGCAGTGACGCTACGTCAGAGGAACAGTTGCGGGAATAATAAGGGTGAGAGCAAGGACTCTATCTTTTGTTTCAGTGTCTTGATGCAAAGTGTACACTTAGAGAATATGTCAGTGGAGATTCCGTTGGCTGTGACAGAAGCGTGATGATTTTGTTGATTCTATGGCGAAAGTGCGTTGGCTGTATGGTGAAGCTGAAATTATTCCATTATGTCTATGACGGAAGCAGTGATGTCACTGACCCTCTGGTAGCGAAAATGCTGAAGATCGCAGCAGATTGTGTGTACTGACTATCGATATAGAAATGGTGTAGCCATTGGCAATACGGGCGAAGGTGTGGGTGTTCGCCGATGGTGAACTTTAATTATGATACTCGAAGAACAAACTCCACTCCAGCAGGGTCACCCCTCTATTGTGGTTCTGTGCTGGTGTCAGGAGGAAACTGCAGGTTTGATCACCGCCTCTGAGCAGCCAGCATGTGGTTCATACGTTACTGTGGCCAGCAGTAACAGCCTGGTTGATCAGGCCTTGATCCTCCAGGCGGTCTGGTCCAGGTACAGACGGCCAGGTAGTCGATTCCGGAGGTCACCGCCCCCGCAATCCGGTTCCAGACCAGGCCTCCTGGTTACTGACCTGATCGATCAAGTTGTTAGTGCCCGTCGCCCACACTCCAACGTATACATCACAACCACCTGCCTGAGCGGCGCCCCTACTTGTCATTGGGGTATTTTGCATCGCCTGCCAAGTCTTTTATTGTTGTAGGGAGTGATTTGTGTGTGCATATTCGGGACCATCCCTTCTAGGATTTTCCAAGTGTAAATTATGATATTTCTCTCTCGCCTGCGTTCCAACGAGTACAAGTCAAGTTCTTCCAAGTGTTTCCAGTAGTTGAGGTGTTTGACAGAACTTATATGTGCAGTAAAGGTTCTCTGTACACTCTCTAGATCTGCAATTTCACCTGCTTTGAACGGAGTTGTTAATGTGCAGCAATATTCCAGCCTAGAGAGAACAAGTGATCGCAAAAGGATCATCACTGGCTTGGCATCTCCTGTTTTGAATGTTCTCATTATCCATCCCATCATTTTCTCTGGAGTTGTGATCTTGGAACGGTTGTGGTCCTTGAAAGTGAGATCCTCAGACATTACCACTCCCAGGTCCCTCACATTATTTTCCCGCTCTATTGTATGATCAGAGTTTGTAGTATACTCAGTTCTAGTTATTATCTCCTCCAGTTTTCCATAACGGACTAGTTGGAATTCCATCTCCCCACTTTGCCAGTTATTCCTTTAGCACGTATTTTGTGTGCTATTTCGCCATGATCGCACTTGTTAAAGGCTTTTGCAAAGTCTGCATTCTGTTTTTCTTCCAGTGCATCCAAGGCCATATCACAGTGATCCAGTAGTTGTGAGAGGCAGGAGCGAACTGCTTTGAACCCATGTTACCCTGGATTGTGCAGTTTTTGGGAATCCAAGTGGTTTGCAATAATGCTTCTTAGCACTCTTTCAAAGATTTTTATGATGTGGGACGTTAGAGCTATTGGTCTATAGTTCTTAGCTAATGCTTTGCTGCCACCTTTATGGAGTGGGGCTATATCCATTGTTTTAAGTGGCTGTGGATTTTCACCCATGTCTAAGCTCCTTCTCCATAGTATACTTAGGGCACGCAAAAGGGGGTCCTTGCAGTTCTTAAAGAACACAGAGTTCCACAAGTCTGGGCTTGGAGCTGAGTGCATAGGCATGTTGTCAGTGGCTTTCTCAAAATCTATCGGAGTTAGGGTAATGTCGGAAATCTGGTATACATTGATGGAGTTTTGAGGCTCTTTCATGAAAAAATCAGTTTGGATTGTCGATCTTCAGGCTGATTTGTGGCTCGCTAAACAAAGAGTCGTATTGGAATTTCAGTATTTCACTCATTTCTTTGTCATCTGTGTAAGTCCCATCTTATCCGAGCATGAGCCCGATACTAGATGTGGTATTTGCCTTGTGAAGTGTGGTAAGGGTTATATCAGAGATTATGGGATGTATGTAGCATTTTGAGTTTCCTTCATGAACTTAATAGGGTCGTTAATCTTTACGTTGATTTGTCTCATTGAACACCGAGTCGTATTGAGATATGAGCATTTCACTCATTTCCTTCAATCATGGGATGTTTTTGCCCTGGATTTTGTTTTGTATTTCTCATTTTCTCATGTATTTTTTTTACCCTCTCTCTCTCTCTCTCTCTCTCTCCTGGACTGTGTGATGCATTCAGTTTGAGCTCAGCGTCTTCCATTTCTGTAGCCAGTGTTGCTTTTTGTTCTTCGAAAAGTCTGTCGAGCTGTTTTGCATCGTCTTTGCCTATAGAGAGAGCGCCTCTCCCTTTCTAACCTGCATCTTCGTAGTGGCGGACAAGCAGCGGTCGAAAGCAAAATGGTGGTATTTTCTTAAATGGGAGTTCCTAGTTCGACAGGGATAGTGTCTGCTGGTGTCGAGTGCTGGGTATCACTAACAATTACTAGTGTACCAGTGCTGGGTATTACTAACAACCACTAGTGTACCAGTGCTGGGTATCATTAACAACCACTAGTGTACCAGTGATGGGTATTATTAACAACCACTAGTGTACCAGTGCTATCACTAACAATCACTAGTGTACCAGTGCTAGGTATCACTAACAACTACTAGTGTACCAGTGCTTCACGCTACCCAATCACATTCAAAGACCAAGACTCGCAGTGTGTATTGTACCAAGAGTCGGACAGGTACTATTTTAATTAACATTATTAGGTAAATAAAAATGAACACTGAGGGGAAGACAAGGTAGCAGTGGAATGGTGAGGCAGGAGAGTATCAGTGATTGTCAGGATAAAAAAAAAAAAGCGGACCGGGCCGGGGGGGGCGTTGACCCCCAGAATTCCCTCCAGGTAGACTGCAGGTAATGTTTCTGACAGAGTACGTGAAGTCAGTGTCTTGATAGGACTAATGCTGCTGCGTGATCAAAACACTGATGTCTAAAGACAAAACTGATAGAGTCAAATAACAACCACACACAAAAATGTTTGGACTACGTGAACTGTATCATGTTAATGAAACAATAGCAATTCCCGCCACCCTGACATATAACAGCCTTTGATATCACTATGCCCACCTATCTTCCCAAGAAACTAATCGTGCAGAATCCTCAACTTCGATTTGTTTCTAAAATCAGTGCTCTGGAACACACACCACCTTGCGCAGACTACACTGATGGCTCCCTTAACCCTGACAGTTGGAGGGCAAGAAGAGATGTTATTGTAAACCAGCCGATGTACAATAATAGAGGTGTATTAGAAAATAACGGTTTCCACCTTACAGACTGAATTGTTTTGCTAAACTTATTGCTATCAAAGTTCTGGAAACTACAGTGCAATTGTAAGTGACTCTTTCCTTATTACCTGATCTAAATAACCTGAGACGTGAATGTAGCAAGGCCTAGATATACACAAATTATTAAGAGAGGGATTACATTTAAATTTTTGTGGATTCCCTCTTACACGAGCCTCCAGGAGCATGACAAAATTAATGAATTAGTTAAAAAAACACAAAAGAATCTTGAGCATAATTTTTTTTTTATATTTTTCAATAGTTCATGAAACATTGAAAGGAACCATGAAATGTGCTTGAAGAAAATGGAACAGTAGAGATAGGAACTAGCCGATCAATTATCCATCATAATGAAATGCGTCAAGTTAAACATCTTTGAACATCAAAATGGTGTACAATACCGGAATAAAGTTGCCTAACTGTTGCCTATGTGTCTTACCTACCAACCTGTCGGTATTGTATACCATTTTGATGTTCATCTTGTCAGACACTGCAACACATGGCCTCTCGATACAGAAAACACCTTGGACTACCTTTTCAAGTGAGAATTGTTAGATCTGAGAGGGACATGACCTCTCAGTGGCTACATTCTCACTACTACTACTGTGGACCCCTCCTTCCGACAGTATTTAAGTCTCCGCACTGTCGCTTGATCTTCAGATAGTTCTTGACTATGGAACTGAACTTCTCCAGGCTGAGGGACTGACAACCTCATATTCTACGACTTCAAGGGTGATGGGCTGATTACATCGTCTTCACATCTCTACTGTTCCTGCCTACTTTCTGTATTCGACTAAGAAGCCTACTGTGTAGGCGAAACGTTTCGGAATAAAGTTGCCTAACTGTTGCCTATGTGTCTTACCATTAAACATCTTTGGAGAGTAACAAAGTCAGTAGATTACGAGATGATGTTACTATCTACAGAATCTAGATAATACCCCAAAAGGGTGAGCCGGGAAGACTGGACAGGCGAAGAATAAGTTCTTGAGTGGAGTGTCGCTCCGCTGCTGGGTTAAGCAGCGGAGCGACACTCCACTATGGGAAGGAGCTGGAGAATCAGGAATCGCAGGCGAGGTTGAGACACGAATGAAGAGCACGGAAGACTGCATCTCATCACTGCAGTGTAGATCTAGCTGGTTACTACTCGACCAAGGCTAGGCTATGAGTATCTCTGGCAGTACGCGTTGTATGGAGATGTCACTGACATAAAATGCAGTGTGTGGAGAGGACCATACACTGGAGCATTATATCTTAGTGTCCAAACATGTAACCTCTCAGAGACACCTCCATGTAAACCTCACTTGAGGTTGTATCCACATTTTGCATCGACTATGTAGATGAATGAACAGCTATTACAGAGACTGCAACCCAGTTATGACCATTGTTGTTTTAGTGGTAACAAGATACCATACATTTTTAGATTGTATTCTCTACGGTATTGTAGAATTATTAGCTATATGAAATAACTGTGAAATATGAAATGAGTACTATTTCTTTCTAGTGATGTAACAATGCTGTGTGGCCTGACAAAGACCCATTGTGACCTCTGGAATTCTATTTTATGCGCTATCGCTCACAGGATGAGTTGCTGGAGCATAACCAACTAGCCACTCAGGTGGCACACGAACACTGTGTGAGAGTAAGTGAAGAGAGAGAGAGGTGGCGAGAAGAGAGGAAGCGGAGGCGAGAACAGTGGATGTGGTCACCTCGCTGGAGACATTCCGGCGCCCGGCGCCATCTTCCCCGCTGTCTGCCCGTCTGTCTGCCCCCACCCTATTCTTCCCTCTCCCTTACTCCCTCCCGTGTGGGCCTCACCTGTTCCTCTTGCTCTATTATACGTAAATAATTCATAATTATATATTAAAAGGACGTTGTGGTAGCAGTGTTGTACACAGAAGCCACCAGCTGCACACTTCACCAACCATACAAAGTTACCTTTAACACTTGTATGCTAAATCAAACACCACTTTCTGATTTCAGTTTTGTTAAAGGCACGTGGCGGTATATTTCTATTTAGAAATAAACGGAGATTACATATATATATATATATATATATATATATATATATATATATATATATATATATATATATATATATATATATATATATATATAAAATGTGCCGAATAGATAAAATTGGTCATTTAGCAAGAACTCATTAAAAATTAAGTTTTTTTTTAAATTTTTACTTACACGTTTAAAGATATATATTTTTTCATTTATGTTAATGTAAAAATTAATAATTTTGTACCAAAAGAACCTTAGAAAACTTATCTAGCCTCATTATAACAAGTGCAATTTAATTTGGCCTAATCCAACTAAATATATTTTAGACAAGTTTACAATAAGTTAATAATAAACAAACAAAATGAAATATATTTGTTTCGTTACGTTCAGAATTATTTTTGCGAAATTATTGCATACACAAATTTTAGATTGCCTTATTCGGCAAGAAGAGCGTTGCTATTTAACCCAAAATCAAAAGTTTTACCTGTTCGGCACGATATTATATATTAAGTAGAGTCAGCCTCAGCTGGGAGTCTTCAGCAGTGCCAGCCTCAGCTGGGAGTCTTCAGCAGTGCCAGCCTCAGCTGGGAGACTTCAGCAGTGCCAACCTCAGCTGGGAGACTTCAGCAGTGCCAGCCTCAGCTGGGAGACTTCAGCAGTGCCAGCCTCAGCTGGGAGACTTCAGCAGTGCCAGCCTCAGCTGGGAGACTTCAGCAGTGCCAGCCTCAGCTGGGAGACTTCAGCAGTGCCAGCCTCAGCTGGGAGACTTCAGCAGTGCCAGCCTCAGCTGGGAGACTTCAGCAGTGCCAGCCTCAGCTGGGAGACTTCAGCAGTGCCAGCCTCAGCTGGGAGACTTCAGCAGTGCCAGCCTCAGCTGGGAGACTTCAGCAGTGCCAGCCTCAGCTGGGAGACTTCAGCAGTGCCAGCCTCAGCTGGGAGACTTCAGCAGTGCCAGCCTCAGCTGGGAGACTTCAGCAGTGCCAGCCTCAGCTGGGAGACTTCAGCAGTGCCAGCCTCAGCTGGGAGACTTCAGCAGTGCCAGCCTCAGCTGGGAGACTTCAGCAGTGTCAGCCTCAGCTGGGAGACTTCAGCAGTGTCAGCCTCAGCTGGGAGACTTCAGCAGTGTCAGCCTCAGCTGGGAGACTTCAGCAGTGTCAGCCTCAGCTGGGAGACTTCAGCAGTGCCAGCCTCAGCTGGGAGACTTCAGCAGTGCCAGCCTCAGCTGGGAGACTTCAGCAGTGCCAGCCTCAGCTGGGAGACTTCAGCAGTGCCAGCCTCAGCTGGGAGACTTCAGCAGTGCCAGCCTCAGCTGGGAGACTTCAGCAGTGCCAGCCTCAGCTGGGAGACTTCAGCAGTGCCAGCCTCAGCTGGGAGACTTCAGCAGTGCCAGCCTCAGCTGGGAGACTTCAGCAGTGCCAGCCTCAGCTGGGAGACTTCAGCAGTGCCAGCCTCAGCTGGGAGACTTCAGCAGTGCCAGCCTCAGCTGGGAGACTTCAGCAGTGTCAGCCTCAGCTGGGAGACTTCAGCAGTGTCAGCCTCAGCTGGGAGACTTCAGCAGTGTCAACCTCAGCTGGGAGACTTCAGCAGTGTCAACCTCAGCTGGGAGACTTCAGCAGTGTCAACCTCAGCTGGGAGACTTCAGCAGTGTCAACCTCAGCTGGGAGACTTCAGCAGTGTCAACCTCAGCTGGGAGACTTCAGCAGTGTCAGCCTCAGCTGGGAGACTTCAGCAGTGTCAGCCTCAGCTGGAAGATACTGAGGTGTTCCATTAAAGGTTCAGCAGCTACGGCAGCTTCAGAGACTGTTTCATCAGAACTACGGTTTATATTACTTTAACATCTACCATAGATTAACAGCACTACGTATATATACCTAAGAATACAAAGTTGCACTAGCCTGGCGACAACCAGTCTGACCATCATCAAACTTGTACTAAGCAACACCCACTAAATGTAGGCCGTCTCAGGATAAGTTGGGCAGGATAGATAAGCTGCATTAATTTAACCATAGAGGTCAGGTCGTTGGGCCATGGTAGGAGGGTGTGGGTGTTTGTGTTTTGGGGTATTAGTGTAGGGTGCCCGCCCCTGCTCCTCGGTCAGTACCCATCTTGTACAAACTCCCAGCACCCACTTTGTAGTAATTACAGTGGTGTACTCTGGTCAAACGTGGTGCTCACGCGGGTCAAGTGTCAGCGGCCACTGCCTGTAGTTTGTACTAATTACAGGCTATTAATGTAACTGGTGGCGGCGGGCGGAGGCTGACGCACCAAGACCATGGCGTCAGACAGCCGTAGTGGCGGTGTTTCGGGTAGCGGCTCGGTGCGTCGGTGGCTGGACTGGTGTTTCGGGTGGTTGGTCGGGCAGCAGCTGGGTGGGTGGGTGGGTGGGAGGGTGGGATGGTACGAGGCGGCGCCACACAGACTATGCCAGCATACCATCGACTCCCTTAGTGTCAATGTGGGCAGGCAGTCTGCTGGCTGACAGACGTGTCATCCTGACGTAGCTGTGAGAGACGTGTCATCCTGACGTGGCTGTGAGAGACGTGTCATTCTGACGTAGCTGTGAGGGACGTGTCATCCTGACGTAGCTGTGAGGGACGTGTCATCCTGACGTAGCTGTGAGGGACGTGTCATCCTGACGTGGCTGTGAGAGACGTGTCATTCTGACGTGGCTGTGAGAGACGTGTCATCCTGACGTAGCTGTGAGGGACGTGTCATCCTGACGTAACTGTGAGGGACGTGTCATCCTGACGTAGCTGTGAGGGACGTGTCATCCTGACGTAGCTGTGAGGGACGTGTCATCCTGACGTAGCTGTGAGGGACGTGTCATCCTGACGTAGCTGTGAGGGACGTGTCATCCTGGCGTAGCTGTGAGAGACGTGTCATCCTGGCGTAGCTGTGAGAGACGTGTCATCCTGGCGTAGCTGTGAGAGACGTGTCATCCTGGCGTAGTTGGGAGAGACACGTCATGCAATAACCATTACCAGCTATCAAAGTCACCGTCTCCTCTTACATAGATGCTACCACCAGCTGTCCACACGCCACGACCAGCTGTCTGCACCCCACCACACACTCTTCATTCAAAGTTTAAACTTGATCACCATACATAATATTAACTCTTTTTACTGTGAGTGCTATACAGTATATATACAGGACAATCAATTCTAATATAAACGCTCTGCCCTGAAACTCTTCTTTGATAACTGCAGCAGAACTCAGACATAATGCAAGACAAATATATGTTTGGTTAAAGGACACATGTGCAACTAATCAAACTAATGTTACACGTGTGTCCTTTTACCTTACATATTGTCAGTAATTCTGCCTTTATAAAAATTTCTGATTTTCAACTTCCTAACAAATCGAACACAAAGAGTAGTGGTCAACAGAGTTAAATCGGAGGCTGCCATAGTGAAGAGCTCGGTTAACCTCCATGGTAAACAATATGATGTTCAATGAGGACAAATTCCAACTACTCCGTTATGGAAAACTGGAGGAGATAATAACTAGAACAGAGTATACTACTGACTCCGGCCATACAACAGAGCGGAAAAATAATGTAAGGGACCTGGGAGTAGTAATGTCTGAGGATCTCACTTTCAAGGATCACAACAGTGCCACGATCACAAGTGCAAAGAAAATGATAGGATGGATAATGAGAACTTTCAAAACGAGAGATGCCAAGCCAATGATGATCCTTTTCAAATCACTTGTTCTCTCTAGGCTGGAATACTGCTGTACATTAACATCTCCATTCAAAGCAGGTTAAATCGGAGATCTAGAGAGTGTACAGAAATCCTTTACTGCACGTGTAAGTTCTGTCAAGCACCTTAACTACTGGGAACGCTTGGAAGCACTTGACTTGTACTCGTTGGAACGCAGGAGGGAGAGGTATATCATAATCTACACTTGGAAAATCTTGGAAGGAATGGTCCCAAATCTGCACACAGAAATCACTCCCTATGAAAGTAAAAGACTGGGCAGGCGATGCAAAATGCCCCCAATACAAAGTAGGGGCACCATTAGTACACGGGGCCCAAGACTGTTCAACAGCCTCCCATCAAGCATTAGGGGAATTGCCAGTAAGCTCCTGGCTACCTTCAAGAGAGAGCTGGACAGATACCTAAAGTCAGTGCCGGATCAGCCGGGCTGTGGCTCGTACGTTGGACTGCGTGCGGCCAGCAGTAACAGCCTAGTTGATCAGGCCCTGATCCATCGGGAGGCCTGGTCATGGACCGGGCCGCGGGGGCGTTGATCCCCGGAATAACCTACAGGTAACCTCCAGGACTCAACTTACGTAAAAATACAGTGCGCATAAAATAGCTGTAATATCTGGAAGTCTGTGACTGGAGATTCCGAGGATACACTTATCTGGCAGCCGCTTCAAAGGTGCTCTTTAAAAGCACCTTCTTACCTTAGTATGATGGACAACGAGCCATGAACGCAGTATAATGCGATCTTTTAGAGACAGTTTCGTCAGAGATAGTAGACGCCATGCACATAACATCTTCAACTCTCCTAGACCAGATACCACCGAAAGAAGACACTCGTCCCTACTAACTTTATTACCATACACGTCTACAGCAACATACACTCCAACACCGAATTCCAAATACTACTGCATCCCCTACAATCCAAGACCATGTCGTAGTGGTCCAGCAATTGTAATAGGCAAGAGCAACCCGCTATAAACCCATGCTGCCCCGGGTTACGCAGTTCTTGTGGTATCACGTAATTGGCACTCTGGTTTCGTAGGACCCATTTGTTACAGGTTTCGATAATGTGTTACGTTAGCGCTGTTTATAAATTTTTTTCTGCAATTACTTTACTGCCAACTTTGTGCGGTGAGGCTACATCAGTGACTTTCAATGACTATGGAATGACACGTGCCCATAGAATATTTAAGACATGATATAGTAGTTTCTTGCATTTTTTTATGAATCTGGAGTGCGACGAATCTGGGCCTTGAGGAAATTATCAAGTTCAGTATTGAAGACAGTCAAGGCTTTGTTGGTAATTCCCTTAGTGCATGAAAGAAGGTTGTTGAAGTCTTCGTCTCTCTATCTCTGTGTGCTCACTGCTCAGCTACTTTTCATTTGGGTTATTTTGCACAGTTTGCCAAGCCTTTTGCTTTCATAGAAAGTGATTTCTATGTGCAGATGTGGTACCAATTCCTCTAGAATTTTCCAGGTGTAAATTACGATGTCTCTTTCTTCCCTTTGTTCCGAGGAGCACAGTTTGAGGAACTTCAAGCGTTCCCAATAATTTGGGTGCTTGATAATTTAAATTTGCAGTGAAGGGTATACATACCTGGAGTCTACCTGGAGGGCATTCCGGGGATGAACCCCCCCGCGGCCCGGTCTACGACCAGGTCTCTAGGTGGATTAGGGCCTGATCACCGTAGTCCAACGTATGAACCACAGCCCGGCTGATCCGGCACCAACTTTAGGTATCTGTTCAGCTTCCTCTTGAAGACAACCAGGGGTCTATGGGTAATGCCCCTTATGGCTGGTGGGAGGCTGCTGAATAGTCTTGGGCCCAGACACTTATTGTGTTTTCTCTTAGTGTACCAGTGGCGCCCCTACTTTTCACTGGGGGTATGTTCTGTTTGCAGATTAGGAACCAGTTCCCCCAGAATCTTCCAGGTGTAGATTATGATACATCTCTCTCGCCTTCGCTCCAGTAAATACAAGTCAAGTGCTTCTAGGCGATCCCAGCAGTTAAGGTGTTTGATGGAACTTATACGTGCAGTAAAGATTCTCTGTACACTCTCTAGATCTGTAATTTCACCTCCCTTGAATGGAGATGTTAATGTACAGCAGTATTCCAGCCTAGAGAGAACAAGTTATTTACAAAGGTTCATCAGTGGCTTAGCACCTCTTGTCTTGAATGTTCTCATTATCCATTCTATCAGTTTCTTCGCAGATGTGATAGTGGCATTGTTGTGGTCCTTGAAGGTGAGATTGTCGGACATTACCACACCCAGGTCCTTCACATTACTTTTTCGCTCTTTTGTGTGATTAGTTTGTAGTATACTCAGTCCTAGTTATTATTTCCTCCAGTTTTCCATAACGGAGTAGTTGGAATTTGTCTTCATTGAACATCATATTATTCTCCGCTGCCCATTGGAAAACTTGGTCCATATTTTCTTGGAGATTTGCCGTGTCCTCAATGGATGACACTCATGCAGATCCTAGTATCGTCTGCAAAGGATGATACAGTACTATGGTTTACATCTCTGTCTATGTTTGATAGGAGAAAGAGGAACAGGATGGGCGAGTACTGTGCCTTGTGGAAGAGAGCTCTTCACTATGGCAGCTTCCGATTTAACTCTGTTTATCATTACTCTCTGTGTTCGATTTGTTAGAATGTTTAAGATCCATCTGCCTACTTTGCCAATTATCCCTTTAACACGCATTTTGTGTGCTATTACACCATGATCGCACTTGTCAAAGGCTTTTGCATAATCTGTGTATACTACATTTGCGTTCTGTTTGTTTTCCAGCATTTTGCCTGCCTTAAGAGGGTTGGTTAGTGTACAACAATATTAAAATCTAGTGAGATCAGGTGATTTAAAGTATTATTAATAATAATTAGCTTGGCATATCTTGTTTTGAAGGTTCTGGTTATCCAGCCTAGCATTTTCCTCTCGGCTGTAATAATAATAATGATGCTTTAATGTAAGGCTTCTAAAATCACATTAATCATCCACTCTGCTGAGAAATTTGAGTATGTTTTATACTACATTCCAATTTATTTCCTCACTTTTTCCATAGCAGATTATTATTATTATAATCAAGGGGGAAGCACTAAACCCGTAGGATTATACAGCGCCTATGGGGGGATGGAAGGCATTCAGGCTTAATTCAGGGAACTGGAGCACAGATCCAATTCCCTAGATCAAGAGCCCCTCACCAGCGTCAAGGAGCCTTCCTTGAGGGGTTTCCATAGCAGAGCAGCTGAAATTTGCCCTCACTGAACATCATATTTTATGTATTCCACTGGAAGATTTTGTATATATCCGAGAGTAGTGAAACTCTCGAAACTTTTCAAAGGTATATCAGCTTGGAGATTTGCTGCGTTTTCAGATTCTAGTATCGTTTGCAAAGGATGATATAGTTCAGTACTATATGTAGTGTTTTTGTGGAGAGAACGAGTGTGTTGTGGAGAGTACTGTGCTCCGGGGACCTCAGCTTCTCACGGTAGCAGCCTCTTTACTACTGTTTACTCTTACTTTTTGGGTATTGTATTTGTTACGGTGGTGTTGAGGAAGATGGTGGCTGTAACGTTGATTCGTTGGCTGTAACGTCCAATACATAGCACATGATGCTTATAAGCCTAATTTCATAATTTAATACACTTTCTTCCATGAACAGTACATTGAACTGTATTATGACAAGGGCAGGACTCCCGCGTCTCCGTAAAACCACGGGTATATTCACACTGACTTTATTCCCTCAGTAATTAAAGCATACTTGATCTCTGTGTACAGGTTACCTGCGACCTTCCCGCGTGTTGCTCTGACACTGTGCGATGTTTTACCACAGGCAGTACTGTGGCGCCAGGCCGGTTAATTTACATAGTCAATGACCTCTTGTGTAACACTCCTGACCCCAGTGATGACTTGTGACGGCCTTGAGACAGTGACCATTGAGAGTGACAGCATCGAGACAATGGTCACACAGAGTGAGAGGGTGGGAGACGGTGATGCCAGTGAGACAGGGTAGAGAAAGTGATGAGCGCAAGACGGCAGCGGCGGTGGTAGCCACGAGATGGAGCCTGGTACAAGATAACGGAATGTGTTGAAATTCTAATAGAGAACACAGTTTTAATGTGATTCTCTGGAAGAGTACACAGACACAGGCTTTCTGGTCCTATCTTAGACCTATGGTACCTGATACTTTTGGCAGGGACACTCACAAAATTACCCGAATTTAATGTTACGGCAGACAACGCCTGAAATTAATAAGCAATTCCTTAAACAATTAACAAGTGCATTTTACAAATACAAAAAGACAACGTTAAACGTTAACCCACAAACCAAATTAGTATATAGACCGAGAGGTGTATTCTCAGTGGTTACACACCGAGAGGTTTATTTCTTTCAATGTATTTACACTGTTTAATATATTCTATATTTCAATATTTCAGGGGTTAAAATATTCTTGACTGGTGGTGAATCGGGTATATGCAGCCTTAATGACTTTGTGCAGTAAATAGAATTTAAACCCAGTCAACCAATCAGTAAGACCTAGTCAACACCGTACTAGGCATGGTCTGTTGTATAGTGCTGCTGCGACCTCAAGGTAAATCAGTGCATTCAACAACAAAAATACATCACAGTAGATTTCAGCTTGCAACTGATCGTGTGTGGGGCGGAATTAACTCAAACTGATTTCTGGAACCGGAATGAGCATAGTAATAGGTCAGAGTTGTTCTTTTTCACAGTGTAGTAGAGCGACTTTCCTCGCATGGACCAGTAGGCCTGCTGCAGTGTTCCTTCTTTCTTATGTTCTTAAGTCTTGTAGTGGGAGCAGGGGGTCTACAACCATACAAATGTCATACAGCAGTACGCTGTATTAGGCTGTGTTGTATATATCAAATAGAACATACTTGGATATAAGCAATTGTTAAATAAAGTACAAAGAAATTTTCCTGATAGAGTTTATTCTTTCCCCAAATTAGTATATCTGATTTATTTCCATTTTTGTCAACTCTGGAGCAATTTGTCCCCAGCCCCTGCAGAGCAAGTGCCAATGACTTCATCCATGACATTCTCATGTACCAGGGAGCCATAACTTTCGATGCACATGGAGTAGAGTTCACTGCTGAAGAGGAAGCAATGAATGTAACCTCGAGGATTGCCATTGCTCTAGCTAAAACAATGCCATGTCTAGCGAAGTCGGTAACTTAATGCTGACAACTTCACTAGCATTGGCATTGTTACATACCCCAAGCATCAGTACAGCTGCAGATATGTGGGTTCAGCAAGAGAGAATCGAATTGGTAATCCACCTCTAGATAACACCAAGGAAGAGAGAAACCATCACTTGCTGTTCTGGTGATGAGGTCTTTTTCTGTAAGTGGAAAGACAGGAAAAGTCGTCACCATTCTGTCATCTGATGCTGGCAATAAACCATCCAAGAAATGCCTCAGGTATGATAACAAAGACGAGAAGAAAGTGGAGGTTCCCTGCACCAATGTCATCTAAGTTTACAAGTCAAATATGAGTGGTATTCATAAGAGTGACATGCTGACCCATATATACAAGACTTAAATGAGGACCAGAAGATGGTATATGAAACTGTGTTCTGGATCTTACTGTCTGCAATTCTTGGATCCTTTACAATAGGGACTGCAAGTCCCTCAAAGAAAAACGCATGTCCCTGAAACGGTTCAGGAATAAAGTAGCGACTCGTGCATGCCAGCACAAGCAACCCAGGCCACACTGACCATTACCAGAAGCAACATTTCCAAAACCAAAAATAAGACAGAAAATTCTGATAGGCATTTGTGCAACTATTGCGCTACCACCACTAACAGACATCGCACAGGATGGATGTGCATGCTGTGCAATGTTCCTCTCTGCCTGACCACTGCCATTCCCCTGCTACTTTAATTAGGAGCTTTGAAATATTACTAACATTGTAGTGTTAAGTTTATTAACACTGTTATTTTCTCAAATTTCTACCTCAGTGTCATATTTTTTATAATTTTATATAACTATGCAATGTAAAATACATATACACTTTGTTTTTCATCCTCCAAAATAATTAAGACACTTTGTATTGTGCACAATTCATTTCCCTTTCATTCCAGATACCCCAGACGGGGTACGCAGGGTTCCCGGTAAGTCATTCCTATACTCCAGACGGTTCACATTAGTTTTTACCATTTGTAGACAAACAAAAGAAAATCGGGGAAAAGTGGTCTCAGAAAAGGCCCTTCTATCACATACTAGGAGGGTTTCAAAATTCCTCCATTTTAAACGTTAGATCTGACATAACTCTTAGGTCTCTCACATTTGACTCACGTTCTATCGATTGGTTAAGTTTTTGTATTCCTATCTTTTTTTTTTATTTCTTCTTTTCTTCCATGATGCAGTAACTGAAATTTATCCTCATTGAACGTTATATTGTTGTCAGTAGGCCATTGGAAGACTTGGATTATATCAGCTTGGAGGCTTGCTGTGTCTTCAGTGGATGTCACTTTCATGCAGATTCTAGTATCGTCTGCAAAAACTGATACAGTGCTATGATTGATGCTACTGTCTGCCAAAAATGAGAATGAGAAAGAGAAGTGGAGTTAGTACCATACCTTGGGGAACACAACTTTTCACTGTAGCAACCCCGGATCTCACTCTATTTACTCTTTGGGTTCTGTTTGTGAGGAAGTTAAAAATCAATCTTCCCACCTTCCCAGTTATTCCTTTTTCACGTATTTTATGTGCAATTACCCAGTGGTCGCACTTGTAGCTGTTATGTTACTGTAGAGACCACACTGAGGTAGCTATATTATTGTCGTGAACGCACTGAGGTAGCTATATTATTGTCGTGAACACACTGAGGTAGCTACTATATTATTGTCCTGACCACGCTGGTAGCTGGTATGAATTTTCCTTACCACACTGCTGTTATATTGTGTTCAAACTTTGCTTAGGTACATAATATATAGTGGGCTGACCTGAGGTTAGAGCAGCAGCGACCACTGGCTTACCTGTGCTGGACTTAGTGGACTGAGTAAGCAAGTTAGTACATATTGTTTAGCAGATTATATTAACAGTGGCGCCACATGCAGCACAGGGCATGGCTTGCTGACGAGTGAAGAATGGTTAGTTAACTAGTCAGTCAGTGTAGTAGTGTGGTGACAGTGATGCTGAAATGGGTTAATGAAGGCAATTAAACTTTGGGTGACAGTGAAACACAGCTGATAAGTGTCTTTTCCTTCCTCGCACATTCACATACACACACATTATTAAATTCATGAGGAAACAAACGAGAGCTCTGAAGCGAGGCGTGGTGTCTGTGACCCAGGAAACCGTCTACAGGTAACCTACAGGTCACCACTAGGGAATGAGAGAATCAAGTTCAGTCCTGGGGAGGGTAGTTCCAGCTTTTCTTTTAGCTCGAGAGCCCCTTACTGGAATCATTTTACAGGCAACCCCATTTTACAGCGTTTCGCTAATGCAGCAATTTTCAGTTATACCCATTCTTCATTTATTCAGATTTCTTACAATAAATATATTCACTACTCACTATAAGCAAAGGATGAAAACATCTTTAGGCAAGTAATGAGTATAGTGTATATGCATTTTTTAGACCTAGCTTTATTGCTCACTTAATATTTAATGGTGTAAGCATGTTATCAGGCTTTAAATGCATTTGAAAGTGAAAAAAAGGCCATGTTTCACTTTACAGCAATTTTCGCTTGACAGCGATAGCCTGGAACCTAACCTGCTGTATAAGCGGGGCCCTCCTGTAAGTATATATTAGCGTATTAGTGAAATGTTCGATATTATGGTAGAGAGTGGAGGTCTGACATAAAGCTACACTGACTTACTGTTACATAGCTAACACTGTGGTGGTTTCATTACAGAACTGTATGGCCCGAGCTCTCTACGACAACGTGGCTGAGTCCCCAGACGAGCTGGCCTTCCGTCGTAACGATGTTCTTACTGTACTTGAACAAAACACTGCTGGTCTGGAGGGCTGGTGGCTGTGTTCACTGCGAGGACGTCAGGTGTGTGCTTACATCCTAACACTTCCTACCTCCCCGTCATCCTAACGCTTCCTGCCTCCCCGTCATCCTAACACTTCCTACCTCCCCGTCATCCTAACACTTCCTACCTCCCCGTCATCCTAACACTTCCTACCTCCCCGTCATCCTAACACTTCCTACCTCCCCGTCATCCTAACACTTCCTACCTCCCCGTCATCCTAACACTTCCTACCTCCCCGTCATCCTAACACTTCCTACCTCCCCGTCATCCTAACACTTCCTACCTCCCCGTCATCCTAACACTTCCTACCTCCCCGTCATCCTAACACTTCCTACCTCCCCGTCATCCTAACACTTCCTACCTCCCCGTCATCCTAACACTTCCTACCTCCCCGTCATCCTAACACTTCCTACCTCCCCGTCATCCTAACACTTCCTACCTCCCCGTCATCCTAACACTTCCTACCTCCCCGTCATCCTAACACTTCCTACCTCCCCGTCATCCTAACACTTCCTACCTCCCCGTCATCCTAACACTTCCTACCTCCCCGTCATCCTAACACTTCCTACCTCCCCGTCATCCTAACACTTCCTACCTCCCCGTCATCCTAACACTTCCTACCTCCCCGTCATCCTAACACTTCCTACATCCCCGTCATCCTACCTCCCCGTCATCCTAACACTTCCTACCTCCCCTTCATCCTAACACTTCCTACCTCCCCGTCATCCTAACACTTCCTACCTCCCCGTCATCCTAACACTTCCTACCTCCCCGTCATCCTAACACTTCCTACCTCCCCGTCATCCTAACACTTCCTACCTCCCCGTCATCCTAACACTTCCTACCTCCCCGTCATCCTAACACTTCCTACCTCCCCTTCATCTAACCCTCTCTCTTCCTTCACTTTACTCTTCCATCTCAACACTTCCTACGTTCCTACTCGCGTTACTCTTCCTCCATCTTAATATTTACTGCCTTTCTTTCTAATTCTTACTCTTAATTTCTACATCAGTATTTTTTTTATAAGCGAAATTCCCACTTCGCTGACCCCATTTCTCCCACACATTCCGAGCAAAAGCTCTCACACAAAGTTTAACCAAAAAATCAGTTTCACTATATATTTCAGATTTTTTTTTAAGATATCGTTCTCAGCATATACCGCAGTGGAATCTAGCTGTGACGAATTATGTTTCTTGTTCTTCCATTTCCAGTGTTACCAATTATTTTACTGGTACTTCACTTGTTAAATCTTTGACAGACAAGAGTTTTACCATCTCTTCTTCTGGTAAGTAATCCTCCTAATGGTTATAATCATACCCATGATTTTTAAAGTGATAGACCGGTAAGCCAGCTAAAGTCCTCGGTCAGATGGCCAAAAGCTTCAGTTGTGGGTCGTAAGACCCGCGTCAGGAAACACTTGTCCTGTTTCCTGACAAACATTATACCTACCGTCTTCTGGTGTAAAGTTAAAACATGTCTAATTCTGACTTTGGTCCTTAAGGAATTTATAGAATAACCTCCAATGACCGAACATTAAAGCGATTTCTCAGTTTAGAGTTTACTATACTAAGGAAAATATTCGTTATTCTGGTGCATTTTAGAAATGTAAACGAAAGCCAAGATAATGCTAAAGACGATACATTTAGAAACTAATTTTTTTCAGCTGATTTTTTCTAATCATAAAGTCAGCCCAAAATCATAGTACATATATTGATTATATTCCATAAGAATGACTGGACAAAGTTCATGACTCAAAGGTCTTCCTGAAATGTTTTTCTTACAGTGCAACTTGCAATTATTTGATCCTCTACTCAATGTTGGTTCATGCACTGATGACGAAATTCTAAAAGAACATTATGAATCAGTGTTCAGCAGTCCGATCTACCCTGAGAACTAAAGACAGAATTTCTTCACTAACTCTACCCACCCCATAAATTATATTGCTGGCATAACATAGATCTTCTATGTTACATGCATGTCCATTCATGCAGCAGCTGTGCATAATTCCTAGAATTTAATACCTAAAAAGAAATGTTAAGTGCTGTTAACTGCACTCATCGTTGTTTGGAGGAGCCTTAATTCAGGTGAAGTTCCAGAATCCTTAAAAAGTGCAGACGGAGCTCTTCACAAAAGAGGCAGTAGAGCAATGGGAAAAATAATTACAGACCAATTTCACTACATCGCACATCATAAAAGTTTGTAAAAGGGTGGCGAGATACCAACTTACTGTTCTGTGGAAGAGTATGGGTTACACAGTCCAATTCAACATGAATATTGAACAGGAAGATAATTTCTGTCACAAATATTGGATCATAATGAAAAAAAATCACTGAGGCTTTGGAAGAAAGCCAAAACGCAGATGTTTCCACGGATTCTGGAAATCCATTATATCCTATAACATGAGGATAATGACTGAGAGGATAAGTAGGAAAATGAATATTCAGACGTCTAGCAAACAACAGAGTGGGTGAAAGCAAAATAAAAATCTAGTTACAAGAGTACAAAGTTCAGGTTAGCAACACACGCTCTTGGTTCCCTTACACTGGTCACACACTCATGGTAGACACTAGCCACATACCCTTTGTGGACGATACCAAAATGACTATGAAAGTTGACTGAGCACAAAGTTAACAAGCTCTTTCAGTGGACGAATGGAGATAACATGATGTCCAGTAGTGATAAATTTCAGTTAGATATAGGAAGAATAAGGAGTTTTAATCGATTATAGAATACACAATGATCATACAAAGCACACAATACAGAATGTAGCCATATTATCTCTCATAATTTACAGGACAGATAAATGACATTAGAATAACTTATGTAGAGAACATAAAGTAGGCTCACCAAAGTTCAGAAAACTACTGGGCGGATAATGAGTTCTTTGAAAATCAAATAAATAATTCTAATGATAATATTTAAATCATTGTTGCTTATGGCAAAAATATTGTTCTTTGCTCACAGCTCTGGTCATGGCAGGACAGACATTAGAAAATGTGCAAAGATCGTTTACTGACAGCATAGCCAAAGTATTGGATCTTCTGGGAACACCTTGAAGCAATTGGAATGTATTTTTTTGTGAAAGATATGGGAGAAAGTTCAAAATCCAATGTTATGCTATAAACGCTCCTATGATTATGTTCATCACTGTTATTTTACTTAATATTACATCGCGCTTATCTCCATTAAAAGCCAAAATGGAAATGTCCGACCTTGTATTATCTATCATTTTTGTCCTCCAATTGGTTTTGTAAATATTATAACATGGCTGGAACAAGTGTTGAAGCCTTCAAGAGGAAACTAGACAAGTATCTTCACCAGGTGCCAGATCAACCAGGCTGTGATGGATATGTAGGGGCAGCGGGCCTCCAGCAGCAACAGCCTGGTTGACCAGGAGAGCACCAGACGAGCCTGACCCATGGCCGGGCTCAGAGAGAAGATATACTCTCGAAATTCTTCAAAGGTATATATTGATAGGGTTTTCATATTGTTATAGGTGTGGTTTTCTTGTATTACTGTACCACAAGTTGAACTGCTCTTTGTGTATTCAGTAACCTCTGCTCTCTCACGTCATCCAACTTGACGTTGCGTGACCGTTCATTAATGTATGCAGTAGCTCTACTCACTTGCTTCCGAGTACTACTCGCTCATACGCTCTCGCTTAGAGTAACTTCTAATGTTCTAGAAGTCTCTAATATTAACCCGACCCTTGTATGGAACGTCGACAATATTTGAACAGATAATTTGAAGTGGATATTATTATAAAGTCATGATTTATGTCATACGGCATTCCTTGGTTATTTGTTTTAAACAGACAAGAATATAGTTATCCACGTATGTATGTATAGAAATATCTTTTATATGTAAAAGGAAAATAAAAAATACTTGGTTGTTAAATTGACGATCGTTCATATATGAAATTAGATTTTATAAAACCTTTAATATTATTAAAGAGAAAAAAATTTTACTTTGTATTTTGGCCACCCTATAGGAAAGAAATGGTTAACACTTAAATACATCGGTTTTAAAGACTCTTGTTGCCACTGAAGTTTCCCTAAACCAACAGGCCCACTACCTACTTAGTTCCATTAGAGGTTACCTATGGAACGCTATATACCTTCATACGTAACATCCAATAACAGGCAAGAACTTCATGGGCACAATAAGAGATCACTGTCAACAACCTGCCATTAGCTAATATCAGAAATATTGCTGGAACAAATGTAGAATGTCTTCAAGAGGAAACTAGAACACTTTCTATGCCAAGTGCCAGCTCAACGAGGCTGTCGGCCAGTGGGTGGCTTTCAGCATCAGCCTGATTAACAAAAAATCGTCTTGCAAATGTAGAAAAGCCTTGGAATCCCGTCACAAGAAAAATCTAAGATAAATAAGCAGGGTTTTCATATCTGGAAGAAGTGATTGTGCTTCACTAATCACTTTAACCAAACCAATAATAAACCTATCTTTAACGTATGATATTTGAGATTTGCTCAATGGACATTCTAAAAGTTTAAAACATAGCAGATGGATGGAAAATCACAGGCTGGGAAGATGATCATTGGAACATTTGGATAGATGGCCAGACTTTATAACTAGGTGTAAGAATTTACAATATATGTTGAGTATTGCGAGTTTTGGTGAGTGTTGCGTGAGTGTTGGGTGTTGTGATTGTTTTGCGTGAGTGTTGTGATGCCAGTATTCTCGGCGTGGTAAACTATTCGTTACTTCCTGTAACTCGTCTGGCAACAAGCATGGACAGCTTGTCTGGCAACAAGTGTAGACAGCCTGTACTGTCTGCCAGCTTAGTTCATATTTCGCGGCACTTAAGTGCTGCCCTCTCTAGGCCTACCCAGCGACCCACTCGCCCTCACTCCACGGCCGACTGCTGGAGAGGTACAAGTGCTCCCCTCCACGGACTGGCTATCGGTCATTCCCTCACATTGCCCGTTGTGTACTCACTCCTATCCAATTAAAGCCAAACTAGTCCACGGCCGTATCATTGCTACCTCCATCGGCACTAAACCGTTGTTCAACAGCAAGAACAGCAATAACACAAGCATGGACAGCTTGTCTGGCAACAAGCATGGACAGCTTGCCTGGCAACAAGCATAGACAGCTTGTCTGGCAACAAGCATGGACAGCTTGTCTGGCAACAGCTTATCTGGCAACAAGCACGGACAGCTTGTCTTGGAGATTTTTGTATTCACACATTTCATTTGATGCAGTTATCTCAAAATACAGCTGCAGACCTTCCCACTGATCAAAAATTATATTGATTGGTGCCAGACGAGGTAAACAGAGTCTCAACCATGGCAGGAACTTATAACTCTTCTGCTGTGAATGGCTTTCATATCTCGGTAAGACTATGTTCTACCACATTAAATGTTGGCAGTCAGGATATCTGCAAATACTACCCTAAAGGGATGTATATAGGAGAAAATGCTGGTATTAATACACCAGAAAATGGTCAGGTATGATTAGGAAAGGGAAGTATTGCTCTGAAGAGAAATGCACATACTTCCATCCAGAAATGTGCAAAGCCTCAGTGCAGCTTAGGGAATCCTGCGACCTTAGCAGTCCAGACAATCACGTGAAAGAAATGATGCGCTACGGGGAAAGCAGGTGGTACAGGTGGTACAGAGGTAAACAAGTGGGAAAAACCAAGCTAGTCATACATTCATCAAGGTCGAGCTTACAACAGAAAAATGTACAACAATACTGGACAAGCAGCGATATGTACACCAGCGGCCATACGAAGTAGTATATTACCAGTGGTTACTAGCAACACACACACACACACACACACACACCAAACCAGAACATCTCAAATGGTAAATCCTGCTTCCTTTTTGCAAACATTCAGGCTCCTCACAGAAGCAAATGCTATGCTTGGGGCATTTACAGAATCACATACAAGGGAATTTTTAGACGGTTATATAACGATAAAAATATATAAAATGCATAGTTATGTCAGTTAAAAGGTCACAGGTAGGAGTAGGACAATATTAAAGATTCCTTTTGTTGCACAGAAATCCTGAATTCATCGAATGATACAGAAGTTCTAGGTATTAAAGTAGAAAATAAGAATCTGGTAATTACCCTCGTATATAAACCACAGTCAACAACAGCTAAGAAATTCACAGATCAGATAAGGAAGACGGATAACTGTCTTGAAAGGCTTGAACCCGACACACACCAATTATTATACTCCTTGGTGATTTCAACTTTCCAAATATAAGGGGGAAGATGGTACATCACAATTGTTAGGGTAACTGACAGCATTAATCCCACAGAATTCGAAAAAGAAATAGAAAACATGTCCGCTCACTAAACACCGGAACCAGATTCATGGAATTCCTTATTAAAAAAACAAAAAAAAAAACAAAGCAAAGTACTACTAGCGCGAGCCCTTTGGATAATACCCGAGACATGGCAGTAGAGCGCTAGCCAAAAATTACACACCAGTAGCCTCAACTTCCCATATCATGAAAGTCTTCACAAGTGATGAGATGTCAGATTACAAGCTTTATGGAACACCACACTCTGCAAACCAGTACAGTTTTAGAACTGGATGATCATGCCTGTCACAATTGCTAAACCATTATGACAGACTTACGGAGGCATTGGAAAAAACAAAACGCATATGAGGCCTTTGCAAAATACATAACTAATGCGATCATGGAGTGATTGCACATAAAACGAGGGCCATGAAAAACTTTCGGAACTTATCAAAGATAAAGGTACATTATCTCAGTCATAATATTAGCCATGCAGTATTTTCCATGAAAATGACTAAATATTTCAAATGGTCGTACCATAAAGTCTGCAACTCGAGTTGTCATGTAGGGGCGTAGTGGAATGTAATTATTTTGGGAAATATGGGAGTAAGGGAGTATGTAGGCAGGGGATAGGCAGGCGAGGTGGTAGGTAGAGATAATTAGCGGAGGTAGGTAATGTGAGGCCGCTGGTGAATATACCATCACCTCTCATTACTCTACCACCACACTACTCACCCTCTCACTACTTGAAATAAAATAAATGAATAAATGAACAAGTAACGGGGACAGTGAATATTACTATTCTACTCAAACACAGTTTATTATTAAGTCCTTGTACAATAATATATTTGGGAACAAGAGTACATTATTGGGGTTTAGATAAATGGAGCGGTACATATAAGCAGTGAGACAGGGAACACAATCAACTTGACGAAAATGAATACAACTTACAATATAGTTCAGAGGACAGTTCACCACAGGAACTAAGCCACAGGTCCCAAGACCTACACAGCACGAGTACTGCTCCAAGCCAGTACTCTTCCCAATGTCTCCAACAGTCTCTCCTCCCGAGACTCTCCAGCTCAGCTCTGCTCACAGGCCAGAGCTCTGCTCGACTCTCCAGCAGCCTTCTCCCGAGGTCTGGCCACCGGCCAGAGCTCCTCTCGAATCTCTCTGCTCAGAGCTCTGCACCCAGGCCAGAGCTCCGCACGAATCTCCTCTGCTCAGCTGTTCCTTGGGCTTATATGGTGGTCCAAGCACCCCCCACAATTGGGTGTGCACCACGTGTCTTGACCTGATGCCGAGATCTGACGCCAGTGACGAACAAAGGAGCTGAGACTTAAGCCGAAAAGGCATGTCTCTGACAGACATTTGCCAAGGCAAGGTGACCATATAATTAGGTCTCCCTAGAGACCTCACAAGCCCAGCTGAACTACATCACAGAGTTAGTTTTTCCCAGTTCGGGTTGCAGTTATCCTCCAAAAGGTGTAAATATGTAAAACTTACCGAGTACCCCAATTTCATGAACATATATCGAACTTTTAAGTTCCATGCCCACGACCCCCGTCCCCTCTCGTACATGAATATTCTGGCTTTCTTCTTCTCTTCTCTTCTTCAGCGTGACTGTCAGTGATCTTAGTCGGAACTAAATGTCATTACTTCCCCTCTCCTAAGCGCGGTTATTTGTATATCACATTTTATTTATGAATTTTCTGATTGTTACGTTCATTGTGTAAATTATATAAACGTTTGTATGACATTAATAGTGGGGATGGGACGATACATTTTTTGTAGATACCGATATCAAAACTAGTCGATATTCACCAATACCGATACTTTAGCATGACCCTAATTACTACTGTATTCTTATGCAGCAAATGGATAAGAAACCATTAGCATTTCAATTGCAACTGTTATCATTCTCCAAACTGCAATATCTCTAGCAGTAACTTTATTTCTCCTCGGCGTTCATCCAGAAAATACGTTCGGCGGAGGAATCCAATTAAATTCGAACATCTGGACAAGTGAGTGACTTGCTGCTGACTCAGCAGCAGAGTTAACTGCGCATTTATACTTGGCAGGACTAGGATGTGAACAGAACGAAATATATTTACTGTAGATCTGTTGTGTATCTTGTTTATCTCAAGTTATTTTTAGTTGCTGTACACTACTTACACCTGAAAAACAAAACACCAGTTCGTTACCTAGGTAAAAAATAAATGACCATCTCACAACGCCTCACAGTTACCTGAAAATTCCCACCAAAACATCTACAAATGTATCATTTTAAATGTTTTCTAATATCACCAACCCCACGTTTACCTGGAGTGTGTTCCGAGGGTCAGCACCTTTGCTGCTTGGTCTCAGACCAGATCTTCCAGCGGATGGTCTGATCAACCAGGTATGAAGTCCATTGTATGCACCAAAGCCTGGCTGAACAGGAAGTGACCTGAGAAACGTATCAAGCTCCCTCCCTCCTGAAGACAGCCAAGGGTTTGTTGGTAATTCCCCTTATGTGTGAAGGGTGTTGAAAAGGCTTGGTCCCTTCACACTATAATTTTTCCTTAGTGTACTCACTGCGCCCCTGCTCTTCATTGAGGTTATTTTGCACCGTCTGCCAAGCCTCTTACTTTCATGGGGAATGATTTGTATGTGTACGTTTGGGACCAGTTCTAGAATTTTCCTGGTGTAAATTATGATGTACGTATCCTTTTCGCCTGTGTTTCAGGGGATTTCAAATGTTACCAGTAGTTTAGTTGCTTGACTAAATGTATGCGATCGGTGAATGTTCTTGGCAAATTCTCCGGGTCTGCAATTTCGCCTGCCTTTAAAGGGGCTGTTTGTGTTCAAGGGTATTCCAGCCTAAAACATAAAAGATCTCAAACCGAGAAAAAAAATACCGTTTATCAGTGGTCTTTTCATGGCATCAGCTGCAATGTTTGCAGCTTTTACGGAGATTCACACAAAAACTATTTTATAAACAAACTTTGGATTCCTGGGTATAACCTATTTAGATATGACCAGAAAGAGGGGAACAAGTTGGAATCGGCCTTTATGTTAAAGCGTTGTTCATGTGCGCAGATTTATATAACACAAATTGCGTAGTTGAAGTTTTGGAGGTCAAATTCTAAATCCAGAACTTAGTTGCTGTGCTTGTGTATAAACCACCGGATACAACTTCCCAGCAGTTCAGGGACTACTTATTGGAACTCGAGCATAGTCTTGAAAGCTTATCAACCTGGCCCTATGTGTCTGTTTCTTGGGAACTTCAATTTGAGACATCTTAAATAGAAAAAATATACCAAGGATTGTAATTGAAGAGTCCCTGAAGCTAGTTGGAGGAGCAGTCTCACACAACAGAATTACTGAACCTCTGCAATATGTTTGCCTTAAGCTAAAAGATTGCAGAATCCACCAAACTAGGAAATAACTAAACCTTAAAGCCACGAGCAATGAAGACGTGGTCTGGGACATAATGGTGTCAAAATCTGCAATTGCAGACCACAACATAACCTAGTTTCAACAAATTATATTTCAACAAGATCATCAATTTGGATCAATAAAACATGACTTTAATGAAATATACTGAGAAGATAATATGACCACCAGTTTGTCGGAAGGATGATCTCGCTAGACTGCCCAGCTCCGGCTGGGTTACAAGTATCTTTGGCAGGTGAAATCACAACCACCATATGTAGACCAAACGAAATGTAAACTTTGCCAGATGGACTGTTGTCACACCCTGCGTCATTATGTGCTGGAGTGCGATAAAATTGATGAATTCAGAGACAACTCACTCAGAAATGTTCATATCAAAGTATTTTATCCAAAGTGGTATATTACAAACAATTCTGGAAAAATACCCTGACTTTGCTCACTAACATTACCACGTACGTGTGTGTGTGTGTACGCTCGTGTATGTACTCACCTATTTGTGGTTGCAGGGGTCGAGTCACAGCTCCTGGCCCCGCCTCTTCGCTGATTGCTATTAGGTCCTCTCTCTCCCTGCCCCATGAGCTCTATCATACCTCCTGCCTCCACTACATCACTTTCTAGGCTATTCCATGGCCTGACTACTCTATGACTGAAGAAATACTTCCTAACATCCCTTTGATTCATCTGAGTCTTCAACTTCCAATTGTGACCTCTTGTGTCCGTGTCCCATCTCTGGAACATCCCGTCTTTGTCCACCTCGTCTATTCTGCACAGTATTTTATATGTCGTTATCATGTCTCCCCTGACCCTCCTGTCCTCCAGTGTCGTCAGGCCGATTTCCCTCAACCTTTCTTCATAGGACAATCCCCGTAGCTCTGGGACTAGTCTTGTTGCAAACCTTTGCACTTTCTCTAATTTCTTGACGTGCTTGACTAGGTGTGGATTCCAAACTGGTGCTGCATACTCCAGTATGGGACTGACGTAGATGGTATAGAGAGTCTTAAACGAATCCTTACTGAGGTATCGGAACGCTATCCGTAGGTTTGCCAGGCGCCCGTATGCTGCAGCAGTTATCTGATTGATGTGCGCCTCAGGAGATATGCTCGGTGTTATACTCACCCCCAGATCTTTTTCCTTGAGTGAGGTTTGCAGTCTTTGGCCATCTAAACTATATTGTGTCTGCGGTCTTCTTTGCCCTTCCCCAATCTTCATGACTTTGCATTTGGCAGGGTTAAATTCAAGGAGCCAGTTGCTGGACCAGGCTTGTAGCCTGTCCAGGTCTCTTTGTAGTCCTGCCTGATCCTCGTCCGATTTGATTCTTCTCATTAACTTCACATCATCGGCAAACAAGGACACTTCTGAGTCTATCCCTTCCGTTATGTCGTTCACATATACCAAGAACAGCACAGGTCCTAGGACTGACCCCTGTGAAACCCCGCTTGTCACAAGCGCCCACTCCGACACCTCGTCGCGTACCATGACTCGTTGTTGCCTCCCTGTCAGATATTCTCTGATCCATTGCAGTGCCTTTCCTGTTGTGTGTGCCTGGTCCTCTAGCTTTTGCAGTAACCTCTTGTGAGGAACTGTGTCGAAGGCCTTCTTGCAGTCCAAAAATATGTAGTCGATCCACCCCTCTCTCTCTTGTCTTACTTCTGTCACCTTGTCATAAAACTCTAGTAGGTTTGTGACACAGGATTTTCCTTCCCTGAAACCGTGCTGGTTGTCAATTATACACTTGTGTCTTTCCAGGTGCCCCACCACTCTCCTCCTGATGATCTTCTCCATGACCTTGCATACTATACAAGTTAGTGATACAGGTCTGTAGTTTAGTGCCGCATGTCTGTCTCCCTTTTTAAAAATTGGGACTACATTTGCCATTTTCCATACCTCAGGGAGTTGCCCAGTTTCAAATGATGTGTTGAAGATCTTTGTTAATGGCTCACACAATATCTCTGCTCCCTCTTTAAGGACCCATGGAGAGATGTTGTCTGGTCCCACCGCCTTTGAGGTGTCAAGTTTGCATAGCAGCTTCTTCACCTCTTCCTTGCTTATATGTACCTCATCCAGCACTTGCTGGTGTGCCCCCCCTGTTCTGATTTCTTGGAGTCCTACTGGTTTCCACTGTAAATACCTCTTTAAATCTTGTGTTGAGCTCCTGACAAACCTCTCGGTCGTTTCTTGTGAATTCCCCATCACCCTTCCTCAGTCTGATTACCTGGTCCTTGACTGTTGTTTTCCTCCTGATGTGGCTGTACAACAGCTTCGGGTCAGTCTTTACTTTTGATGCTATGTCATTTTCATATTGTCTCTGAGCCTCCCTTCTTCAATTGCTAGCATCCCTTTGACTAACCTGGGTTTTCAGCTTCCAATTGTGACCCCTTTTTTCTGTGTCCCCTCTCTGGAACATCTAGTCTATCCACCTTATCTATTCCACACAGTAGTGTGTGTGTGCGTGTGTGTGTGTGTGTGTGTATACTCACCTAGCTGAGGTTGCAGGGGTCGAGTCCAAGCTCCTGGCCCCGCCTCTTCACTGGTCGCTACTAGGTCACTCTCCCTGAACCATGAGCTTTATCATACCTCTGCTTAAAGCTATGTATGGATCCTGCCTCCACTACATCGCTTCCCAAACTATTCCACTTCCTGACTACTCTGTGGCTGAAGAAATACTTCCCTTTGATTCATCTGTGTCTTCAGCTTCCAACTGTGTCCCCGTGTTGCTGTGTCCAGTCTCTGGAACATCCTGTCTTTGTCCACCTTGTCAATTCCTCTCAGTATTTTGTAAGTCGTTATCATGTCCCCCCTATCTCTCCTGTCCTCCAGTGTCGTCAGGTTGATTTCCCTTAACCTCTCCTCATAGGACATACCTCTTAACTCTGGGACTAGTCTTGTTGCAAACCTTTGCACTTTCTCTAGTTTCTTTACATGCTTGGCTAGGTGTGGGTTCCAAACTGGTGCCGTATACTCCAATATGGGCCTAACGTACACGGTGTACAGGGTCCTGAACGATTCCTTATTAAGATGTCGGAATGCTGTTCTGAGGTTTTCCAAGCGCCCATATGCTGCGGCAGTTATTTGGTTGATGTGCGCTTCAGGGGATGTGCCTGGTGTTATACTCACCCCAAGATCTTTTTCCTTGAGTGATGTTTGTAGTCTCTGGCCCCCTAGACTGTACTCCGTCTGCGGTCTTCTTTGCCCTTCCCCAATCCTCATGACTTTGCACTTGGTGGGATTGAACTCCAGGAGCCAATTGCTGGACCAGGTCTGCAGCCTGTCCAGATCCCTTTGTAGTTCTGCCTGGTCTTCGATCGAATGAATTCTTCATCAACTTCACGTCATCTGCAAACAGGGACACCTCGGAGTCTCTTCCTTCCGTCATGTCGTTCACAAATACCAGAAACAGCACTGGTCCTAGGACTGACCCCTGTGGGACCCCGCTGGCCACAGGTGCCCACTCTGACACCTCGCCACATACCATGACTCGCTGTCTTCCTGACAAGTATTCCCTGATCCACTGTAGTGCCTTCCCTGTTATCCCTGCTTGGTCTTCCAGTTTTTGCACTAATCTGTTGTGTGGAACTGTGTCAAACGCCTTCTTGCAGTCCAAGAAAATGCAATCCACCCACCCCTCTCTCTCTTGTCTTACTGCTGTCACCATGTCATAGAACTCCAGTAGGTTTGTGACACAGGATTTCCCGTCCCTGAAACCATGTTGGCTGCTGTTGATGAGATCATTCCTTTCTAGGTGTTCCACCACTCTTCTCCTGATAATCTTCTCCATGACTTTTGCATACTATACATGTCAGTGACACTGGTCTGTAGTTTAGTGCTTCATGTCTGTCTCCTTTTTCAAAGATTGGGACTACATTTGCTGTCTTCCAAGCCTCAGGCAATCTCCCTGTTTTGATAGATGTATTGAATATTATTGTTAGGGGTACACATAGCACCTCTGCTCCCTCTCTCAGGACCCATGGGGAGATGTTATCTGGCCCCATTGCCTTTGAGGTATCTAGCTCACTTAGAAGCCTCTTCACTTTTTCCTCGGTTGTGTGTACTGTGTCCAGCACTTGGTGGTGTGTGTGTGTGTTCGTGTGTGTGTGCGTGCGTGTGTGTTTGTGTGTACTCGCCTAACTGTGGTTGCAGGGGTCGATACTCTGGCCCCGCCTCTTCACTGTTCGCTACTAGGTCCCCTCTCTCTCTACTTCCTGAGCTATGTCATACCTCGTCTTAAAGCTATGTATGGTTCCTGTCTCCACTACATCACTTGTTAGGCTATTCCTCTTCATGACTACTCTATTGCTGAAGAAATACTTCCTAACATCCCTGTGACTCGTCTGAGTCTTCAGCTTTCAATTGTGACCTTGTTTCTGTCTCCCCTCTCTGGAACATCCTGTCTCTATCCACCTTATCTATTCCACAGTATTTTGTATGTCGTTATGTCTCCCCTGACCCTCCTGTCCTCCAGTGTCGTCAGTCCAATTTCCCCTCAACCTTTCTTCATAGGACATTCCCATGAACTCCAGAATTAGCCTTGTTGCAAACCTTTGTACTTTCTCTAATTTCTTGACGTACTTGACCAGGTGTGGGTTCCAAACTGGTGCTGCATACTCCAGTATGGGACTGACGTACACAGTGTACAGTGCCTTGAACGATTCCTTACTGAGGTATTGGAACGCTATTCTCAGGTTTGCCAGGCGCCCATATACCACAACAGTTATCTGGTTAATGTGTGCGTCTGGCGAAGTGCTCAGTATTATACTCACCCCTAGATCTTTCTCCTTGAGTGAGGTTTGCAGTCTTTGGCCGACTAGTCTATACTCTGTCTGTGGTCTTCTTTGCCCTTCTCCGATCTTCATGACTTTGCATTTGGCGGGGTTAAATTCTAGGAGTCAGTTGCTGGACCACGCATCTAGCCTGTCCAGGTCTCTTTGTAGACCTGTCTGATCCGCATCTGATTTAATTCTCCTCATTAACTTCACATCATCTGCAAACAGGGACACTTCTGAGTCTATCCCTTCCATCATGTCATTCACATATACCAAAAATAGCACTGGTCCCAGGACTGACCCCTGTGGGACCCCACTCGTCACAGGCGCCCACTGTGATACCTCATCACGTACCATGACTTCTTGTTGCCTCCCTGTTAGGTATTCTCTGATCCACTGCAGTGCCCTTCCTGTTATATGTGTGCCTGATCTTCTAGCTTCTGTATTAATCTCTTGTGAGGAACTGTGTTGAAGGCCTTCTTGCAGTCCAAGAAAATACAATCAACCCACCCCTCTCTCTCATGTCTTACTTCAGTTACCTTGTCATAAAACTCTATACTAGTGTGTGATACAGGATTTGCCTTCCATGAATCCATGCTGGTTGTAATTTATAACCTTGTTCCGCTCCAGGTGTTCCACCACTCTCCTCCTGATAATCTTCTCCATGACTTTGCATACTATACATGTCAGTGACACTGGTCTATAATTTAGTGCTTCAAGTATGCTTTAGACAGACCTTTGGCAAAGGAGAAGATGCAAACTCAAGCAAGGCACTCCCTCTACAGGCAAAAACATTGGATAACAGAGCTTCTCAGAGGAAGCAGACTCTCTGAAGCATAAAGAAACTGGTTAGGAAAATAGAGAACTTCGAGCACAAATTTACTGCACTGTACAGTCCAAGAAAGACAGAGGGAGCAAAGGATCATAAATGAAATAAGAAATCCCAAACACCTCTTCTCATATGCAAAATCCAGGGTTAAAACTTAGTCCAGTATTGGGTCTTTAATCAAAGGAGATGGAATATACACTAATGGAAATAAGGAAATATGAGAGAAATATTGAAGTTACAGGATGCTGACTGCTCAGTGAGCTAATTAAATAACAGTTCTGTTCAAGGAAATGCAAAACTGCAGACCTGGAGAATATACATTGAATATTCACTGTTTGCATAGATTCAGTTAAGCACCTAAATGCTTTAAGCACCTTTGGCCTATTCTCCATAGAGTGTAGGCCAAATAGGTACAATATAATCTACATCTAGAAAAGTTCTAGAAGGATTGATCCTAAGTCTGCACACACAAATCTTTATCCATGAAAGTATGATTTGGGCAGAAGGTGCAAAATACCCCCAGTGAAAGGCAGGGGTGCTAAGGAAAAATGCAGTACATGTGAAGGAACCAATCCCTGGCTGCCTTAGGGACTTTGACTGACTAGCACTGGCAACCTGATTGATCAGATCATCCACCAGAAGGCTTGATCTAGCATCATGCCACAGGGGGCACTAACCTTCGAAGCACTCTCCGGGTAGACTCCAGGGAGAGATGCAGGATTGATGATGGTGGCAGAGGGTCACAAAGTTGCTGTTACTACTGCTTTATACTGATGACTCCCTTCAAGTCAGAAGAGACTGCTAAGCTAGAAAATGTACTCATGTGTAAGTCATCTGAACTACTTAGCTAATGTGCGAGTCCACTGAACTACTTAGCTATTCATGTGTGAGTCCACTGAATTAAGCTTAGCTACTCACTACCTCTCAAATGTCTATCCACATTGGCTCAAACCTCACTAAACTCTTTATACCTTTCTTATTACTCTTAAGTTCTCTGTTATAAATAATACATAGTACATAAAGAAATTCTATAATGATATAGTAATTTCCATACTTTCGATATGATTTTTCTTAAACATGATTTCATTTTGGTCTTCATTCCTTAATAATAATAATAATAATAATAATAATAATAATAATAATAATAATATAATAATAATCTATTTCTACAAGTACATGTACAAGGTATACAAGCCTAGGCATATAGAAAGCCCCCTTGTTATGCAGAACATTTCGGGCAATTTTATCTGCAGGATGCAACCCACACCAGTCGACTAACACCCAGGTTTTACTAACAGGTGAACATGGACAGCAGGTGCCTTAAAGAAACTTATCCTAATGTTTCCACGCGTTCAGGAGATCGACCCCTGGACCTCAGTGTGTGAGCTGAGTGCACTAGCAATTGAGATATGGGACACTGGTATCAGACCAGATCTTTTGGTTAATGGCCTTCTCAACCAGGCAGCTGGTGCTAACAGCACACAGTTCATTATAGACACCACAACCCAGCTTTGCAAAATAAAAGTTCTATATTGATGATACAAAATGCTCGTACAGTGTCCTGTGGCCTGGTAGGCAATGCTCTCGCCTCATACACTGAGGGTCTGTGGTTCAATAACCCAGCTCAGTGGAAACTTGGGTGTGTTTTCTTACACCTGCTGTCCCGTTCACCTAGCAAGGAAGTAGGTACCTGGATGTTGCTTGACTAGTGTGGGTCACATCCTGGGGGATAATATTGAAGGACTAATGGAAATAAGACAGTCCTCGATGATGCATCGACTTTGAGTTATCCCAAGTGGCTAACCCTCCGGATTAAAAATCTGAACAAAATCTTATCTTCTCCTGGAAGAGGTGGCACGACTGAGACCATTAGTGTGCGAGGAATCTTGGGATCTGCATTTATGATTTTTTTTCTTAATAATGTACACCGTGCTCAGAGTATATACATTCCCCAGAGAGAAATTAGGTCTAATAATAACTATCCCAAATGGGTTAACAGGAGGCTAAAGCATGTATATTAGGGGAGAAAAGAGGAATTTATAGGTGCATCAGAAGAGGAGAGGTTAACCTTACTGACCAATATGTTCAGCTTAAAAGAGAAGTAAAAAAGGGGATTAGAAAGGCTAAACCTGACTTTGAAATTAGAGTTGCTAATGATTCAAAGATCAATCCAAAGGGCTTCTTTCAAGTGTACAGGACAAAGGTGAAGGAAAAAGTAGGACCTCTGAAAATTGGGAGTGGACAGCTGACGGATAACGAAGTGGAAATATGTTCTTTATTTAATGACTTTTTTTTTTGTCAGGTTTTACACTGGAAGACATAAATGAGATTCCAGAAATTAATAAGTATTCAGTTCCTGATGAATTCAAATTAACTAATATTACTGTCAAGAGGGACATGTTTATCAAACAGATAGACAAACTAAAGCAAAATAAGTCCCTGGGGCCTGACAAGTTGTTTTCCAGGGTGCTTAACGAGTGTGTTTAATGTGTCCATCCTTACTGGTGTTGTGCCAGAGTTGTGGAAGCTGGCTAATGTGGTTCCTATATTCAAATCAGGGGATAAGTCCGTTCCTTCAAATTACCGTCCAATAAGCTTGACATCAATAGTGGGCAAGTTACTAGAATCAATTATAATTGACATTATTAGAAGTCAGCTTGAAGAGCATAACCTGGTAAATGAATCTCAGCATGGGTTCACAAGAGGTCGTTCCTGCCTGACAACTTTACTGATGTTCTTCAATAGAACATTTGAGGCAGTTGACAGTGATAAAGAATATGATATTGTTTATTTGGACTTTAGTAAAGCCTTCGATAGAGTACCTCACAAGAGACTCTTAAGAAAAGTGGCAGCTCATGGTATAGGAGGTAAAGTTCTAGCATGGATAGAGGCATGGCTTACCAATAGAAAGCAGAGAGTTTCGATTGATGGGGTCAAATCTGCATGGGGATTAGTCACTAGTGGCATTCCACAAGGATCAGTTTTGGGCCTTCTCTTGTTCATAATTTACATTAATGACCTTAATGAAGGGATTATGAGTGACATGAGCAAATTTGCTGATGATACAAAGATAGGCCATATGATTCATTCTGAGAATAGCAATGAACCCCAGGAGGATTTGGACAAATTAATGTCTTGGTCTGAAAAATGGCAGATGAAGTTCAATGTGGATAAGTGTATGGTACTAGTCCTTGGTAATGAAAATAACCCTCAAAGCTATAAACTAGGTGAAGTAGAGCTTGATCATACAGAATGTGAAAAAGACTTGGGAGTCATGGTAAGCAGAAATCTAAAGCCAAGACAGCAGTGCCTAAGTGTGCACAACAAGGCTAACAAATTACTTGGATTTATCTCAAGAAGTATTAGTAACAAAAGTCCAAAAGTTATCTTAAAGCTCTATACATCACTAGTGAGGCCTCATTTAGTTTATGCTGCTCAGTTTTGGTCTCCTTACTACAGGATGGATATACTCGTTGGAGAACATACAGAGAAGAATGACTAAAATGATTTACTCTGTAAGGAATCTCCCGTATGAAGATAGACTTAATTAAAGCCTTAAATCTCCACTCTCTGGAGGGACATAGAATGAGGGGAGATATCATTGAAGTGTATAAGTTGATGACGGGCATAAACAAAGGAGATATTAATAAAGTACTGAGGGTGTAGAACCAAGTAAGAACCAGAAATAATGGATTTAAGTTGGATAAATTTAGGTTTTCTAGGTAGTAGGTTGGTAGACAGCAACTGCCCAGGGAGGTACTACCGTCCTGCCAAGTGAGTGTAAAACGAAAGCCTGTAATTGTTTTACATGATGGTAGAATTGTTGGTGTCCTTTTTTCTGTCTCAAACATGCAAGATTTCAGGTACGTCTTGCTACTTCTACTTACACTTAGGCCACACTACACATACATGTACAAGCATATACACCTACCATCCAACTTACAACCGAGAAACCGGTTGTAAGTCGAAATGGTCGTAAGTCAAACTTTACTACTGAATATCAACAAAACATTTTTGTAATGACTATTTTATTGTTTTATTTTACTTTTTATGTTGTTAGTACTGTATTTTATACTGTAAGGTTTAGGATAAACACTGTGTACAACACAAATAGTTGTTTATTTCCCAGAAATTTGGCATAAAAAACACGGTCGTAAGTCGGATGGTAGGTGTACATGTACATATATACACATCCCTCTGGGTTTTCTTCTATTTTCTTTCTAGTTCTTGTTCTTGTTTATTTCCTCTTATCTCCATGGGGAAGTGGAACAGAATTCTTCCTCCGTAAGCCATGCGTGTTGTAAGAGGCGACTAAAATGCCGGGAGCAAGGGGCTAGTAACCCCCTTCTCCATATAAATTACTAAATTTAAAAAGAGAAACTTTCGTTTTTCTTTTTGGGCCACCCTGCCTTGGTGGGATATGGCCGGTTTGTTGAGAAAAAAAAATTAGATTTAAAAAGGACATAGGCAAGTACTGGTTTTCTAACAGGGTTGTGGATGCATGGAACAATCTTCCCAGTAGGGTCATATTATTATTATTATTATAATCAAAAAAGAAGCGCTAAGCCACAAGGGCTATACAGCAGTAGGGTCATAGAGGCTAGGACCTTGGGTAGCTTTAAAAAGAGATTGAACAAATATACGAGTGGGAGGGGCTGGGTTTGATTGGTGTCATTGGGTACGGGAGTTAATTCTTAGGTAGCTTTGGGTAGAGGTAGTTTCGATAAGGACCTGCCTTGTATGGGGCCAGTAGGCCTTCTGCAGTGTTCCTCCATCCTTATGTTCTTATGTTGGCAGAGCACTGAGGTATACTATTGGATGATGGTGTTGAATTGTCATCTGATTTCTGGATGACATGTTATCTCACAACCCTGCTGTCAAGAACATTCTTGTAGTATGGTGAGAGATAGTATCTGAGGGGTTTTCAAATGTTTTAAGCCATGCACCCCCTTCCTTCTAAACTATGATGGAGTCTGTGCATCCTTCATCACCATTGTTACTCAAACTTGATTTAATACTACTCTTCATGAAGCACGTCTGTCATTTTCTTACTCTGCTGGATTGTACTAATTTAAGGTGAAAAGGTTCTGCCTTTACATTTTTTCTTGCACACCTCTGGAGGTGACTGTGTAGGTGCTAATTTACCAATTTTATTTAAAATAAAAGTGGTTCATAAGAGGAAACTACAGTAGATAGCTGCCTCTGCTAAGTAACAGGTCAACCAGGCTGTGATTACCAGCAAGAGTGGTGTTAAAAAAAGACCTCAAAATAGGTCACACATACATCATTATTATAATGAAATTAAGCACTAAACCCTAAGGGTCATACAACACATGAATATCTTATCTGCATAACTTGAGAATGCCTCTACTCAACAGCTTCAAACTTTAAAGACTGATCATAGTTTGCAGTTTTAGGGTGTGTAGGTCACAATTTGTAATTTTTTAACAATTAAAAGTGTGAGGCTTATTGGTTTATGTATAACTGGGGACTGCTGCTCTGATTGGATTAAAAATTTCAATGCCAGTGTATTTTGTTCAATGAAAAGTTTGCATTGTTATTAGGCTGAAGAAGTTTATAAATGAAACTGAAATGGTGAATATTATTGGAGGGTTGCATTGATACTGTAAAGTAGGAAGCTAAGTTAGGTAACAAGTCACTGGATGAGATACTCACAAGTGACAACTTCATCCTGTGACTCCTGGAGTATATCTGGAGGGTGCTCCAAGGGATCAGTGTCCCCATGTCCTGGTCCATTACCAGGCTTCGTGGTGTGATAAGCAATTTATTCATCAACATTACCCCTAGTTCCCAGATAATTTAGAAGAAAGTAGAGAATGTGTAAACTGCGTGAGAATGCTGATGCAGGAAACAACTGATAAAATCTCATCTGTAGGAATATGATTTTTGGGAGTGAATGTACACTTCTCATTTCATTGGCCAGATCAACTTATGGCTGGTAATATAAGGTAGTGAAGTAATGCCACCCTTACTGTTGCAATATACACTCAATTTCAACACACATTGTTCCACAGGGTATCTGTCCTGGCAACCGTTTGAGGATTGTTCCTGGGATTTATGACACTGGTGCTGGTGTTACATCCATTGCTGCCCTTACATCTGCACACAGTCCTGCCACAACTGTTATCACCACCAGCCCAACTGTTCGTCTTGGTGCAACAAGCCCAGCTCCAAGGACACAACGACCACTCTCCAACAAGGTCTGCATATATTTTATTTATGCTTATGTTTATATTTTCCTGGTCAAAGTGAGAGAAGTTTTAGACATCTTGTCTAAGCTGTACTCACATTTATAGTACAGTATTATTATTTTGATGGGAGGGGGAATGGCAAACATGTAGGGATCTTACAACCCCTGGGAATGGAAGATAATAAGGTTTGATAGGGGATGGAAGGGGGGGGGGGGACCTCTAATTTCTTTGAACAAAAGCCATTTACTAGTATCAGGGTACTCCTTAGCAGGAATTTACATGTCTATGTCTCTGCTTTAAGAGTACCATTATTAGCTTATTTCTAAGTTACACTGTTATTGTTAATTTTGTTATTATTCACTAGGACCATTGCAAGAAACTTATTACCACTATAACTGAGCCACAATAAAATTTAGCCCCAGTCCTTGGACTTTTTATGTTCCTCTTTAACCCTTTGACTGTTTTGGTTGTATATATACGTCTTACGCGCCACTGTTTCAAACATATTTAAACTCAAATTCTAGCGGCTTCAAATCAAGCAGGAGAAAGCTGGTAGGCCCACATGTGAGAGAATGGGTCTGTGTGGTCAGTGTGCACCATATAAAAAAAATCCTGCAGCACACAGTGCATGAGAAAAAAAAAACTGACCGTTTTTTTTTAATTAAAATGCAGACTTTGTGGTCTATTTTCATATGTATTTATGGTTGTATTCTCGTTTTCTTGGTCTCATTTCATAGAATGGAAAACATATTATAGAAATAGAGGTGATTTTGATTGGTTTTACTATGAAAAGAACCTTGAAATGAAGCTCAAAGTAGGAGAAATATTTGATTTTTGCCAATGTTCAAAAGTAAACAAATGATTTCATTTTCCAATAATTGTCCGAGTAGCCATTCTAATATGCAGTCATGAATAGGTTGGCATTATTTATACAATTATTAAAATATTGCAGTAGTCTGCATAACAGTAAATCTATTTTTTGTTTGGATAAAAATTCAAAATAGAAAGCAAGAGTAATATCAGAGGGGCCTGGAGACGTGACTAATGAACAAAGAAAATGTCATTTTAGAGCCAGGGATGTCTGCATTGTTCATTCTGGACCCTATTTTGAAAATGGCAGAGCTTTTAATTTTCGTGAAATTGGCCAAATTGCAAACTTCTGACCACATTATTGGGTAGTTGAAATCAGTAAATGGGCAGTTTCTTGTACTCAACTGATAGAAAAAAATGGAGTTCTAAAGAAATAGCTATGAGTTTGGTCGACTGGAATAATGGAATTAGCCAAAAATAGGGCTTAAGGTGGGCGAAATTGCCGATTTGTAAATATCGCCGAGGTCGCTAACTTCGCAGGAGTGTAATTCCGTCAGATTTCCATCAAATTTCGTTCTTTTGGTGTCATTACAATTGGGAAAAGATTCTCTATAATTTCATAGATTTTTTTTTTTTTTTAAATTTTGTGACACCAGGAGACACCTCAGGATTTGGGGTTGCGACAGTCAAGGGATTAAAGCAGTCCAGAGAGATAAAATATACATACAGTACACTCAATATTTACCTTAAAATATGTGTAGTTTTAATGTAGAATGAGAGGTGAGTAGTATTTATTTATAGGAAGTCAGGTGTAGATAGCCAGTAGATGTAGCCCACCTGGGCTACACCTACCTACATAGCTATATGATATTTAATGCAGCCCAGAGCCATATTATTACCATTGCACACCTTGTTCACCGAGTTTATTCGTTTCTAACAGCTACCTTTAAATGCCATCATAAACAAAGGGAGAAGTAATGAATAATTCACGCTGAGAATTGTAAACAAAAACGGAATGTGAAGGGGAGTGACTGGGACCAACGCAGATTCATACATGTTTTCTCTGATGCTGGACCAAAGAAAACGAAACATTTTCCCTCTGCCTGGCAACCACAGATGGATTAATGAAAATGTCTATATTAATGTAAAATAAGATATTTAATATGCCCAAGAGTGATTATTATTACATACTATTAGTATTACTATGACATTAAGACTAGAGGGACATTCTTAGTGATTTAATGTGTACCTGCATGCCAGCACAGTGTGTAAGTATATTTAGGTACAGGTATGCATAAGTATTATTATCAGAATACAGCCTCTCCTCACTTAACGATGGAGTTCCGTTCTGAAGACCTCGTTGGTAAACGAATTCGTCGCTAAGTGAGAAGCATACTATAATGGTAGTGGGTTTGTGTCAACCATCTTTGGTATTGTTTTAATGTCACCTTTGCACCATTTATAACATTTCTGATCTATTTTTAAATAAACACAACACAGGAAATCAGCTCTAACATACATTGTTTAGGTATGCATACTGGTCAGAGAACCCACCGTAAGTCTGAGTCGTCGGTAAATGAGTACGTGGCTAAGTGAGGAGAGGCTGTACATATAAAATATGCAATAAAATTAAAACACTTGAAATTTTGGAAAGTATCCAGACATAATAGAGATGTGCTCATGAAGAATGTTAACAAACCGGGTGGGGCCTGCCATATTAGGAAGACTGCTCACCATAGAGAGCTTTGGTCATAATTTGAAATCGTCGCATTAGCAGAACACCGTAAGGTGAAATGCCAGTAAGGTGCCCCCCCTTCTCTTTCAATTCATCTATAAATATCTCTTTTCACCTAAAATATGTTTCAGCCTGCTGTTCATTCATTTAGGATCACTCATATTTCATTAAATTTCTCTAGGAATATATGCAGCTAGAATGGCTTGTACAATGCTTTGGTAGTCTTATTGACATCCTTCTGGCCTTCCTCATGATTATCTCTAATCAGATTACTCCAGTTCACAATACATAGGTAGTCCTTTAGGTCCTTATAATCTGCATTGCAAAAATTGGGTACCTTAAAAATAAAGCAGGTTATTTCTTCTAGGTGATTCTCACAATGATTTAGAAAACGATTCTGGATTATTTCTACGTCAATAGACTCTAGATTTCTTGTCAAATTTTCATCCCTTCTGCCTCTATGTTGTTTCTGATGACACTGTTTAAATTTTCCCTAACATATAGAGCAGCTCTACCCTCTTTCTTGCTTATAATCATTTTAGAATAATTTATACCCTTGAATGTTGCATTCAACAGGCATGTATTAATTATTGCAATAATATCTTTCTTCCACATACAATTAGTCTTAGTTTGTCTATTTCTTGTGCTCTGGCTGTTTGAATAGTATACGTTAAGAAAGCTTTTGTCTCACTTCTATCTCGTCTCTTTGCCTGTAGATTAGTCCCATTGTTTTTAGCATTATCTGTGTTCCTAACATATTTTGGCAATTCTTGTTCCATCATCCCTAGCACTGCAGCCCCCTTGTTTCCCACACATGTGTCATATTCAATTTCAGGAAGTCAAAATATGTTATTAATTTGTTCCTTCCTGCAGGTTGTAACACCACGTCGAGTAGGAGATGTTTATACATATGATACACCTCGTCCACTGACACACAATCAACAGGCCTCGCAGATGGACTATGACATCCCTCCTACAAAACATTCTCCCCATGACAGTGGTAAGTACAGTGTACATGGGAAAACTGCTGTGAATTAATGTATAAAATAATAATCAAAGATTGATTTTATTCACTAAATTTAAGTTGAAAGTATGATTATTAAACATTTTCAGATGAAAGTTTTAAAAAATATTAATGAAAACACTATAATTCTAAAAATATCTTATTATTTTCCATTTCTCTTGGGTTTCATATGTAACCTCTATTGATTTCTCAAGATAATTTTTTTTTTGTCATATTAACCCTTTCACTGTCAGTGCTGTATAGGTATAGCTTACAAGCCAGTGTTGGCGACATCTTAATATGCCAAAATTCTAGCGGCTTCAAATCTAGGAGGAGAAAGCTGGTAGACCTACATGTGAGAGAATGAGTCTGTGTGCTCAGTGTGCTCAGTATAAAAAAAAATCGGGGAGGCCTCAGAGCACTGTGAGAGTGCTAATTCAGTACACCTTGGACACCAAGCCAAGTGGTAAGGAATACCTCACTCTCCAGCAAACTGGGATTCTTCCCTTCCCAAGTCATAGTTCTAACACAGATTGAAGTGTCAGTGAAGATGAATCTTATGGTTTTGAAGAGTTTTTGACAGAAAGCAATGCCCAGGATACCAGAACTAGTGCTGAAAATCCAGACAATTATCAACCTTCCACCAAAAAAGTCAGACAAAGTGACTTTTTTCCATGTGGGATGTGGGGAAGGCAGCACTGGTGGTGGGGAAGGCAGTGTGGGTTTGTGTAAACATAGCAGCATATATGCAGATTACCTAGGATAACCCAAAAAAGAGTCAGATAAAGAGACTTTTTTCCATGTGGGTTGTGGGGAAGATGGCATGGGTGGTGGGGAAGACAGTGTGGGTAGTGAGGAAGGCAGCATGGGTTTGTGTAAACATGTTTTGTCAATAATATAATGATAATGTTTGTGCAGTTATTGTGTTGCATATATCGAGTGGATATATATACAACGGACCCTTGGTTATTGGCCATTCCAGATATCGGCCAATTTGGTTTTCGCTTGCTTTTTTGGCCGAAATTCTATGCCAGATATCGGCCATTATTTCGGAGATCGGCTGTACTGGACGCGTAATAAATCACTTTTGACCACATTAAATGTCTTATTTTAGGTTAATAGTATAGACATTTTCATTAATCCATCTATGATATTTTCTTCAAAATTATATAAGATACACATTACACAGCATATAGCATATAAACGTGCAATGTTTATATGCTATCGAGTGGAGAGTAAACAATACGTTTTCTCTGGTTCAGCATTAGAGAAAACTGTGAATTTGGCATCTTGCCCAGTAACTGCCCTTCACATGCGTTTGTTTACAATTCTCGGCACGAATTATTCATTACTTCTCCCTTTGTTTATGATGGCATCTAAAGGTAGTTGTTAGAAATGATTAAACTCAGTGAACATGGTAATAATATGGCTGTGTAGTGTAGCCCAGGGGGGGGGGAGACTACACTACACAGAGGGAAGAGAGAGATGAGGATTTCCATCTCCCTCTCCCCTTCTGCCTTCTTCAATATGCCAACAAGAGTCTTCAGTAAAGGTATGTAATGTTTATCATTAAAATTTGTGCTTTATATTTATTTCTCATTGTTACTCTTTAAAAATGTATTTTGTGTTAATATTTTTGGATGTCTGAAATGGATTAATTGGATTTACATTAATTCTCATGGGAAATATTATTTCGGTTTTTGGGCTTTTTGGATTTAGGCTGACCTTCTGGAATGGATTACGGGCAATTACTGAGGGTCCACTGTACATTATGCCACAAAAGTTACTTGAAAAAATATTAGAAAAGAAAAAAATCAAATAAAAGTAAAAATAATACATATTACCAAGTGAGTAGCAGTCGCCAATGTTGCCATAAGCGGTTCACATTCTGTCAACTTCTCATTTCTATATTCAAATTCAAATTTTATTCTCTATAAGGATTACAATGCTGAGTTTACAGAATTTGGTTATTGTGTGGTTTACATGTAGTAAAATAATAATTACAGAGTGTACCACTAGAACACCTAGCATGGCTAGGCATTTCGGGCAAACTTATATTAAATCTTAAGTTTGAAATATTACAAAATTATGAGGAAAGTTGGTATTATGGCTAAGTGACTAAATACTAGTTGTGAGTTTAGCAATGTGAATGCTTTTGTTTTGGCACTATACATAGTTTCAGTATTGGAGTATCACAGGCCAACTTATGACTAGTTAAGATTCATTATTTTGAGATTGAGATTGATATTTCTGTTTATGGTCAAATGGGTGAGTGAGTGGAAGTGTGAACCACCAGGTGGTATTCGTATTATTAGTTGACAGGGTGTATCAGGGAGATAAGATGTTTTCTAATGGTAGTTTTGAAGGTGATGAACGTGTCTGCAGTTTTGGAATTTTCAGGTAGGGTGTTCCAGATTTTAGGGCCTTTGACATACATTGAATTTTTGTAAAGGTTTAGTCGGACACGGGGAATGTCATAGAGATGTTTGTGTCTGGTGTTGTGCCTGTGGGTTCTGTCACAACTATCAAGAAAGCATTTTAGGTCAAGGTTAATACTGGAATTTAAGGTCCTGTAGATGTAGATTGCACAGTAGTAAGTGTGGATGTACTGAACAGGGAGTAAGTTTAGATCTATGAAGAGTGGGGGGGTGTGTTGCCAGGGATGGGATTTAGTGATTATTCTTACTGCGGCTTTTTGTTGGGTTATTATTGGCTTTAGGTGTGTTGCTGCAGTTGAACCCCAAGCACAGATAGCATAGGTGAGGTATGGATATATAAGTGAATGGTATAGTGTGAGAAGGGCAGTTTGCGGCACGTAGTATCGTATCTTGGAGAGGATCCCAACCGTTTTGGATACTTTTTTGGTTATGTGTTGGATATGGGTGCTGAAGTTCAGGTTGTTGTCAAGGTATAGGCCTAGGAATTTGCCCTCATTATGCCTGGCAATTAGAGTGTTGTTGATCTTAATGTTAATTTGCGCATCTCCTGCTCTGCTACCAAACATAATGTAGTAGATTTTGTCAACGTTAAGCATAAGTTCATTGGCTGTCATCCAAGTCGATATTTTGATCAGCTCCTCATTAACAATGGTGTTGAGGGTGGCAAGATTAGGGTAAGTACTGATCGCCAAAAAAATTATTTTTCTTTTAACCCTTAAACGGTCCAAACAAATCGACGTTCAAATTCGTAGTGCTACAAAAGTAGATCTACTTTTTTTTACATATTTTCAAATGTAACAAAAAAAAATGTAGATACAGTATAAGTTTTTTTACACGTTTTTAAATGTAAAACAAAAAAGATCTACATTTTTTTACATACTTTCAGATGTTGAAAAAACGTATATATACGTTTGGACCATTTAAGGGTTAAAACACTCGCAAAATATTCTTAAGATTTTGGTAAGAATTTTTTTTTTTTTTTTTTTTTTTTTTTTTTGACAGCAAGAGTTTAGAATCAGAGGTCCCAACAGTGAAAGGGTTAAGTGCTAAACCCATTTGGGTCATTCAGCACAAGACATGGTGGAGGCTTGATTCTCCATATACTACTGAGTGCAAAACAGACATGCTTTCTGTTTGTACTCACCTATTCATTTCCCAGTTGTGCTCCTTCACCTTGTCTCTGGTCTTTCTAACTTGCATAATCTTACTGAATTCATGTAGTGTAGGTTGGACATCAGTAATCTGGCATCATCAGGACCTGTAGGGTGCCGGATTACAGAGTGGTTAGGCTAGAATACACTTAATCCAACAGTGATATTTAGCATTGGCAATTTCACCCACTTAATGCCTTATTTTTGGCCCATTCCATTGTTCCAGTCTACCAAACTCATTGCTATTTTGCTAGTACATGTATTCCTTCTATTCTGTCACTTGAGTACAAGAACCCCCTTCCCCTCATTCACCTATTTTAACTACCCAATAAAGTGATCAGAAATCGGTAATTTGGCGAATTTCACACAAGTTTCAAAAGATGTCAATTTCAAAATAGGGTCCAGAATAAACAATGCAGACATTCCTAGCACTAAAATAACATTTCCTCTGTTCATTAGTCATGTCTCCAGACCCCTCTTATTTTACTCTTGCTTTCCATTTTGAATTTTTTTATTCACACAAAAAACAGATGATTTACTGTTATGCAGACTACTGCAATATTGTAATAATTGTATAAATAATGTCAACCCATTTGTGACTGTGCATTAGACTGGCCAGTTGGACGTGTAGTGGATGGTGACGTCAATTGTTTACTCCTGAACATTCGCAAAAATTGAACGTTTCCATAACTTTGAGCTCAATTTCCAGGTATCAGGTCTATTTCTGTAATATATCTTCCATTCTGTCAAATGAGACCAAAAAAACGAGAATACAACCATAACAACCATATGAAAATACACTGCAAAATCACTGTTTTACACCACGGTCGTAATTTTTTCCTCATTATGCACTGTGTGCTGCAGAATTTTTTTTTATATAGTGCACAATTACCACACAGACCTACTCTTTCATATGTAAGCCCAAATTTACCAGTCACAGCTTATCTGAGTGCATGGCAACTGACAGTGGCTTCAAAGCCACCTTATCATTTATGGACAATGTACAGTGTATGTGCTTTACACAATGAGAAGCATTTCTTTTATTCCTTGGAACATGACTAGGGCTAAAAGTAAGCAGGTTATAACAGTAAATGGAGAAAACAAAATTGGAATGATTTATGCAGCAAGTAGTGCCACCAAACAATAGCAGCAGGTTGGTGTGGCAACCCCGGAAATTTGAAATCATGCTAGCTGAAATTAGTGCCGGATTACTGATGGAACCGAATTACTGATTGCCGGATTAGTGATGGCCAACCTGTATACAGTGGTACCCTGGTATATGTCCTTAATCCATTCCAGGGCCTTGGACTTATACCAAACAGGACGTATACCAAAAGAATTTTCCATTAAGAAATATAGGGAAAATGATTAATCCATTCCCATGAAAAAAATCCTATTATTATTGGCATATTATACACTTGAGGGGTTGTATAAAATAATTTAAACACTGCTTAATACTAAAATACATACATAAATACAAAAGAGTTAGATGAAATAAATGCAAATTTAACCTCACTTTAGTTGCTGAAAAGAGTTGAGTGCCTACTAGGATAGTGCTGAGAAGGGAGGAGGAGGAAATGTTATTGTTTGGAAGGAGAGTCCCCTTCTCTTTTCTGTCTCTTTTTCTTTATTTGGACCTGGTTGAAGCTCACCAGGTTTGACTTTTACTAAAAATCTGTCCAAAGAGCTTTGCTTTTGCCTTCTCCTCAGGATGTTTCGGAAACGTGATATTATCTGGTCAGACCAGACAGTGCTATTACTGCTTGTTTGGGCTTTGTTGGGATGGCACTTCTCTGCAAAGTTTTTGACATCCATCCATTTGGCAAAGATTTCCTTGATTAATGAAGCAGGGGCTTCCTCTATCTCCTCTTCTGAGCCTGAAGAGTGTGTATCCATCTTAGTCTTGTGCTCCTTCTCAAGTTCCTGCAGCTCCTCAGTGGTCAGCTCTTCCCTGTGCCCCTCCACTAACTCCTCCACATCACTATCACTCACATCCAGACCCATGGACCTGTCCAGAGTGACAATATCCTCCACTACAGACACAGCCTCAAAGCCCTCAAAGTCCCTTTCAGCCACTGCTTCTGGCCATAAATTCCTCCAGAGTTCATTGTTCTGTATGAAACTTCCTGCCAGGCTTTGTCAGAGGTCACTTCAAAGCACCTCTGGAATAGTGCTTTAGCACAGAGTTTCTTGAAATTACTGATGACCTGCTGATCCATGGGCTGAATGAGAGGAGTCGTGTTAAAGGGGAGAAACTTTACAGTGATGAAGTCAAACTCCGGCAGCACATAGTCCTGCAAGCTTGGAGGGTGAGCTGGAGCATTGTCCATTATGAGGAGGGCCTTCAGAGGCGAGTTTTTCTCCTCTAAGTAACTTTTTACACTTGGCCCAAACACAACATTAAATCATTCACTGAAATATTCTCTGGTTATCCAAGCCTTGCTGTTTGACCTCGGCATCACAGGTAATCGAGTTTTCTGCATGTTATGTTTTTTAAAGGCCCTCGGGTTTTCAGAGTGGTAGGTCAGTAGGGGCTTCATTTTGCAATCCCCACTTGCACTGGCACGGAACAAGAATGTTAACCTATTTTTCATTGGCTTGTATCCTGGTAATGCTTTCTCCTCGTGTAATATAGGCCCTGTTAGGCATTTTCTTCCAAAACAAGCCTGTTTCATTACAATTAAAAACTTGTTGGGGAACAAAACCCTCAGCCTCCACAAATTCCCCAAACTCTCTAACAAAATCATTGGCAGCATCTTTATCAGCACTGGCTCCCTCTCCATGCCTCACAACCCTGTGAATGCCAGTCCTCTTCTTAAAATTATCAAACCAGCCATGGCTGGCTTTAAGCATTTCACTTTCTTGGCTCGTTCCTGTTTTGGTTTTCAAAAGATCTGCATGCATCAGTTTTGCCTTTTGGCAAATCACTGCCTCTGGTACGCTATCGCCGGCACACTTTTTCTGTTATACAGATCAAAAGCAATTTTTCAACATGTCCATAATCTTTGTTTGGTAATCGATTTCACCCCTTTCGCAATGTTAGCCAATTTAATAACATCTTTGTTTTTCACAAGCGTAGTTACCGTTGTTCTCAGCATATGGTATGCAGCAGCCAAGTCCCAGATATACATGCCACCTTCATACTTTTCAACAATATCCTTTTTCACCTCCATGGTGATCCTAACCATTTTCTTCATTGCTTGGCTCTTCTCATTAACTTCCTTAGAACTCATGGTTAATAAATTTACCAAAAATTTATACGAAAAAACACAAAATAACGTGAAAATTCACAGAGTTACAGTGTGGTTTGTTCACTGAATGGTAGCAACGGGCGTACTGACAGTAGTGGGCAGTCGTGGCTGTCTCAAGAGAGGAAAATAAGGGTAGCGCACGGTGTCGTGACTGATTTTGACCCATACAAGTTCTAGCATGTGAGTAGTATTCCAAACAAAGGTCGTATACCAAGCAAAAATTTTCGTGTCCAAACAGGACATACACCAAGTTGGACTTATTCCAAAGTGGACATATACCGAGGTACCACTGTATATTTTAATCTTTCTCCATGGGAAAGTGGAGAAGTGTCCTTCCTCCATAAGGCATGCATGTCATAAGAGAGGACTTAAATGCTAGGAGGAACTAGCCACCCCTTCTCCTGCATACATTACTGAATGTAAGAAGAAGGAAAACTTTGTTTCTTCTTTTTTCAGTTGCCCTGTCTTTGTTGGAGACGACTGTTATTAAAAAAAAATTAGTCGTTCTAAAAAATTACTGTACATCCTCAGTGTTCATAATTTTTTTCTATGTCGCAATCTTCCTTCTTTCATTTTGACACGTGATCATTTATTTAAATATTCACTTCTATGTTCATCTGATAAAAAATAAGAAATATAAATAAACTGTCTACTTCATACTGTAACAAGATGTTCTTAACCCTTTCAGGGTCCTCAGGCCCTCTCCGAGACTTGTTCTCAGGGTCGCCAAATTTAAAAAAAAAAAAAAAAAAAATCTTATGAAAAGACAGACAATCTTTTCCCGATCATGATGACACCAAAAGTATGAAATTTGATGGAAAACTTAGGGAATTATGCTCTCGCTAAGTTAGTGGTCTCAATGATGTTTACACATTGGCGATTTTGCCCACTTTGAGCCCTAGTTTTGGCCAATTCCAGTGTACTAGTCGACAAAAATCATAACTATTTCGCTAGAACTCCATTTTTTCTATCGAATGAGTACAAGAAACCACCCATTTACCGATTTCAACTATCCAATAAAGTGGTCAGAATTTAGCAATTTTGCCAATTTCACACAAATTTCAAAAGATGCCAATTTCCAAATAGGGTCCAGAATAAACAAGAAAGACATTCCTGGCACTAAAATAACAAGTTCTCTGTTTGTTAGTCACATCCCCAGGCCCCTCTTATATTTCTTTGGCTTTCCACTCTGAATTTGTATTCTTACAAAAAATAGAAGATTTACTGTTATGCAGACTACTGCATTAGTGTAGAAATGGTATAAATAATATCAGCACACTTGTGAAAGAATATTAGACTCACCAGTTGATGTGTATCGGACACTTGGCATGATTTGTTTGCTTTTGAACTTTGGTAAAAATTGAAACATTTCTGCTACTTTGAGCTCAATTTCAAGGTACTTTTCACTGTAAAACCATTCAAAATCATCTCAATTTCTGTAATATGTCTTCCATTCTATAAAATGAGACCAGGAAAACTAGAATACAACAATAAATACCATACGAAAATACTGTACAGTGCAAAGTTGCTGTTTTAATCCAAAAACAGTTTTTTTTTTTTCTCATTATGCACTGTGTGCTGCAGGATTTTTTTTATACTGCACACACTGACCACATAGACCCATAGGCCTGCCAGCTTTCTCTCACTAGATTTGAGGGCACTAGAATTTAGGCGTACTAGTATGTCAAAAACCATGGGGCGTAAGCTATACTAGTACGGCCGAAACCCTGAAAGGGTTAAGAGTTTTTTTTATTAACACATTGGCCTTCTCCCATCAAGGTAGGGTGGCCCAAAAATGATAAACTTTCATCATTCACTCCATCACTGTCTTGCCAGAGGTGCACTTACACTACAGTTATAAAACTGCAACATTAACACCCCTCCTTCAAAGTGCCAGCATTGTACTTCCCATTTCCAGGACTCAAGTCCAGCCTGCCAGTTTCCGTGACTCCCTTCATAAATGTTGTTACAAAACTCGTCTTCTTAACCTTCTCCAATGGTATGGTAGAGTGTTAAGGTAGCATTCTTGTTGAACATATGGCCTGTTTAAGATTTTGTAACAATAACTTTTAATAAGAATTCAGGATTACGAAACAAATAACTAAAACTTAGAATCTTTACTAGTAGAGTTTTAGCTTAATGTATGATATGTTATGATTAACATAAAATAAAGAGTTTAACTTTTACATTTCTCTTGGTACGTACTAGTACATTGATATGAATAAATGAACCTCTTGAGGTTGAGTTTTGTACTAAAATCACAAATAAAATGCACCTATAAGGGTTATTAAGACTTAACCACAAAGTAACTTATAATGGTTATAAAGACTTACCTGAACTATCAATTCAGAGTATACAAGAACTCGTAAGTGACGGACTTAGTCTCATTTCCATCCAACATGACTAAGAATACCTTAGACTACAAATTAACATAAAGGCCGACAAGGCTTATTCAGTCACATGGAAAGATTAATTTACCCGAGCATAAATAACTCGAAAGTGACAAGCTTAAGAAAGGAAGTCAGTCATGAAAGAAAAACGACCACAAGAGAGAACTTGATATGTCTCTTATGAGAGGTCAATGAGTGAGGTATGCTCCCTTGGCTATGCAAGCCCAGACTAGAAGTGAGAGTGCTAGTCAGTGTGAGTGTGAAGGACCTGCTCTCAGCGAGTGCTGTAAAGCTACTCAGAGCAAGAGTGGTGAACCTGCTCTGAGCGAGGGCGGTGAACCTACTCAGTAAGAGTAGTGAACCTGCTCAGTAAGAGTAGTGAACCTACTCAGAGCAAGGGCTGAGAACCTACTGACGGTACCACTGAGTGGTAAGCCAATGTCAGGTTGGTCACGTGACTGAGGGAGACCTCAGTACCTGAACTACTAACCGACACTTAAACCTAGTGGTTTCCCACTACATGGAAATAATATTAAAGCGTAACAAAACACAATATAATACATACAATATTAGCATTAATATTTGCCTTAACATATATACATGTATTATAAAATAAAGGGGCTTATCCAGTTATAAAATAAAACGGGTATGGCCATACTCGTAACAATGTTACCTTGCTCGCACTCCAACAACAAGTCCTAAACACCATTTGTCTCCATTCACTCCTATCTAACATGCTCACGCATGCTTGCTGGAAGTCCAAGCCCCACGCACACAAAGCCACCTTTGTCCCCTCCCTCCAACCTTTCCTTGGCCGACCCCTACCCTGCCTTCCCTCCACTATAGATTTATACACTCTTGAAGTCATTCTATTTTGTTCCATCCTTCCTACATGTCCAAACCACCTCAACAACCCCTCCTCAGCCCTCTGGATAATAGTTTTGGTAATCCTGCACCTCCTCCTAATTTCCGAACTATGAATTCTGTGCATTGTATTCACACCACACTTTGCCCTCAGACTTGACATCTCCACTGCCTCCAGCCTTCTCCTTGTTGCAACATCACCACCCATGTTTCACACCCATACAAGAGCGTTGGTATAACTATACTCTCATACATTACCCTCTTTGCTTCCATGGACAAAGTTCTTTGTCTCCACAGACTCTTAAGTGCACCACTCACCTTTTCCTCCCTCATCAATTCTATGATTCACCTCATCTTTTATAGACCCACCTGCTGACACATCCACTCCTAAGTATCTGAATACATTCACCTCCTCCATACTCTCTCCTTCCAATCTGATATCCAATCTTTCATCACCTAATTTTTATCCTCATCACCTTACTCTTTCCTATATTCACTTTCAATTTTCTTCTTTTATATACCCTATCAAACTCATCCACGAACTTCTGCAACTTCTCTTCAGAATCTCCCAAAAGCACAATGTCATCAGCAAAGAGCAACTGTGACAACTCCCACTTTATGATAGATTCTATATCTTTTAACCCCACACCTCTTGCCAACACCCGAACATTCACTTCTCTTACAATCCCATCTATAAATATATTGAACCATGGTGACATCCTTGTCTGAAGCCTACTTTTACTGCAAAATGATCTCCCCCTCTCCTATATACTCTAACCTGAGCCTAATTATCCTCGTAAAAACTCTTCACTAAGAGTTTTATTAACTATTTACCTCTTTTGTGTTATGTGTTCAGACAGTTGCATCTTACCCTTAAAGGACCCAGGAACTGGGTCAGACTGATTAGGTTTGAGGTCAGTATATCAGGGCCTAAAGCTGGAGTGCAATATTGTCAAAACACAGCTAAATATATCATTAGCAGAACCTAGAGCTGTAGCTTGACTCCCTCAAGAAGTCCAAGAAAAAGAATGCTTCTGTTAAATATTGCTAAAATAGGACACCACTCAAACAAGGCACTATGGAGATACCTATTCTATTATTTTATGTCACAGTGAACTGTGATCTCATAACACTGGATGGCCATACACCAGTCTTGATGCTGCCAGAGGAACAGGAGGATTAATGACTCTCTGGAGGTGTTGTCTTGCACCCACTGAGCACAAGGCACTATACTGATCTTTATGAAACTCTTGCAAATATTCAACAAATCCTTATCAGTTCAATCTCAGTTTAAGTAGAAGTCTTACCTGAAATCTTGCATGTTTATGAGACAGAAAAAAGACACCAGCAATCCTACCATCATGTAAAACAATTACAGGCTTTTGTTTTACACTCGGTTGGCAGGATGGTAGTACCCCCCTGAGTGGCTGCTGTCTACCAACCTACTACCTAGGAGTTTTTAAATTATACAAAAATGAGATTTACACCAAAATGTTCCCAGATTTTAGAGCTATTTTTCTGTAAGGTTAACTTATTTTCCAAATATTTTATATATTTTTTTGTACCTGCATGCCAGCATACTAAGTTCATTTAGGTACAGGTACAAACGTAAGTAGAATTTTCACACATAGTAACACATGTAAATTACCCACTAGGATAACCCAAAAAGAGTCAAGTGTTATTTCCATTGGGGTCCTTGTAGTATTTTTTAAAGTACAGCAGTACTATCTCACCCATAGACATACTTTGCTCACTGAGTTTAATTATTTCTAACTTGGCATTTGGGAGGCTTGCAACTCCTCTTTTTATCATAACTTCCAAAAAATATTAAATATTATATACATAATGACTTAAAATATTTGAAACTTTGGAAAGTTTCCAGACAGAATCCAGAGAGACTCGAGTGCATAGAGGCTGTAAACAAACTGAAAAAAATGGTGCATGGATACCAAGCTTGAGAGAGAGTCGGGCCACAACTGCTGGAATAGTGAAATGTGTTACTGTGATAATTGTACAGTAGACCCCCGGTTATCGGCCAACTCGGTTATTGGCGGGTTTTTCGGCACCCGGTTATCGGCTGTTCACTCTGTTATCGGCGGTTTTGGACGCATCCGTCCGCCAGCTGGGGCAGCTTGCGCTTCAGTTTGGCTTTGTCTCTCGGTGGCTGAGGAGGCTTCTGCTCATACATCCAGACATTCCACTTGTTTACCATTGTTTTTAGCAGTTTTTCTTGCAGTGCAACTGTGAGATAAGTAACCATGGCTCCAAAGAAAGTTCCTAGTAAAGTTCCTGTGGTAAAGAAAGTGAGAAACACCATTGAATTTAAGCGTGAAGCGATCGAAACGTTTGAGAGTGGTATGAAGGTGATGGAACTTGCCAAGATGTACAGCAAGAATAAATCAACAATTACATCCATCCTGGCAAAGAAAGAACAAATCAAAGATGCTAATGTTGCAAAAGGAGTAACTTTTCTAACTAAACGAAGGACGCCGATAATGGAAGAGATGGAAAAGTTATTATTATTGGATTAAGGAAAAAGAATTAGTGGGAGACAGTGTAGTGGAGCTGAAAGGTATGTTCACGAATTCCAGGACTATGTAAAGGCTGAAGGATTCGAACCCCAACAAGTTTTCAATTGTGACGAAACAGGCCTGTTTTGGAAGGAAATTCCAAAGAGGACCTACATTACCCAGGAGGAAAAGGCACTGCCAGGACACAAGCCTATGAAAGACAGGGTTACTCTTTTGTTGTGCAGTAATGCTAGTGGGTATTTCAAAGTGAAGCGTTTACCTGTGTATCACTCAGAAAATCCCAGTGTGTTTAAGAAAAACAATGTCATAAAGAATAGATTGTGTGTGATGTGGAAAGCTAATCATAAGGCAAGGGTCACAAGGCAAATTTTCAAAAAGAGTGGGTTAATGATGTGTTTGGCCCAAGTGTGAAAAAATACCTCCTGGAAAAGAAATCGCCACTCACTTGCCTCCTGTTACTAGACAATGCTCCTGCACATCCTCCAGACTTGGAAGACCAAGTGTTTAGGGACTTCAGTTTCATAAAAGTGCAGTTCTTGCCTAACACCACTCCTCTCCTCCAGCCCATGGACCAGCAGGTCATTTCTAACTTCAAAAAACTCTACACAAAAGCAGTTTCAAAAGTGCTTTGAAGTGACCTCAGACACTCAGTTGACCCTAAGACAGTTCTGGAGGAATCACTTTGCTATCCTCCATTGCATAAACCTTATAGGTAAGGCTTGGGAGGGAGTGACTTCCAGGACTTTGAACTCTGCTTGGAGAAAACTGTGGCCAGATTGTGTCCAACAGAGGGATTTTGAAGGGTTTGAGACTCACCGTGACCCTGACCCTGCTGACCCTGTGGACTCTAGTGTATCTTTGGGGAAGTCCCTGGGGTTGGAGGCGAGTGGTGAGGATGTGGAAGAGTTAGTGGAGGACCACAGGGAAGAGCTTACCACTGAACAGCTGCAAGAGCTTCAACTTAAACAGAAACAGACTGGAGCTGAGGAACTTGCTTCAGAGGAGGAGGAAGAGGGAGTGAAGGAGGTGCCTTCTTCAGAGATTAAAGAGGTGTGTGCAATGTGGACCAGGGTGTAAGCTTTTGTAGAGAAACACCACCCTGACAAAGCTGAAACAAGCCATATCTGCAATATGTTTTGTGACAAAACCCTGTCCAACTTCAGGGAAATCTTAAAGAGATGCCAGAAACAGAGCACTCTGGACAGTTATTTTGTGAGACTGGGGTCCAGTGACTCAAGCTGGTTCTAGTGGCATTAAAAGACAGAGAAGGGAAGTAACCTAAAGTCTTCATGGAGGGGGATTCCCCTTCCAAACACTAACTCCTCCCTATCTTACAGAAGCCAGCATTAGCCTTCAATAATGGTATGTAATACTTACATAATTGTAAAAAAAATTTTTTTTTTTTTGTGAATATTTTTGTTGGGAACAAATTAATTGTATTTTCATTAATTCTTATGGGAAATATTAATTTGGTTATCGGCCATTTCGGTTATCAGGCAACCTTCAGGAACGGATTGCGGCCAATGACTGGGGGTCCACTGTACTTACGTTTGTACCTGTACCTAAATGAACTTATTATGCTGGCATGCTAAATAAATGAAGATTGGGTATAATTGAAAACTGCCGCATTAGTAGAACCCCATAAAGCAAAGTGCTGTAAGGCAGGGCCTGCCATTCGTAGGGCTCCTCAGGTTTGCAACCCCAAACGATAAGCATTAATTGCTGGTGGGTAGAAAAGAGGTGTTTTTTTCATTATCGCAGGCATCTAAAATGCCTAATAACATGTTTACACTAACATATATTAAGTGCCCAGTATAGTAAAATATATACGCAGTACATACAATACAGTGGACCATCGGTTATCGGCTGTTAAGGATATCGGCCAATTCCATTTTTGCCCGTTTTTTTGGCTGAAATTCTGTCCCGGTTATCGGCCATTATTTCGGTTAGACCGTACCAGAAGCATCCACCCACCACTTCGCGCGTTCGCGAGGCAGGCAGGGCGAGGCAGGCAGGGCGAGGCAGGCAGGGCGAGGCAGGCAGGGCCAGGCAGGCAGGGCCAGGCAGGCAGGGCCAGGCAGGCAGGGCCAGGCAGGCGGGGCCGGGCAGCCGGCAGGCGGGGCCGGGCGGGCAGCCAGCCAGCCAGCCATACATTGTTGTTTGTGGTTAATGATTGAGTGCAACTGCAAAAGCCCAAAGAAAGTTCCTTTGGTAAAGAAAGTGAGAAACACGATGGAATACAAGAAAGAAGTTGCTGAAAAGTATGAATGTGAAGGAGGAAAAGAGGGGAGAATGTGTCTTCTTCAGTGACTCTACAATATGTATGATACTAAAGCAGCAGGAGTAGATAAAGGCTATAGCGCCAGCCAACGATAACGTGTAGCATTAACAGTGCAGCAAGTAAGTTAAGCGATTAAGCAATAGAAAAAGGACGACATGAAACTGACTCCTCCAATGTTTTTGGAGGTATATAGGGCCACTGACAACATACGCCTCCCTGCCAGCATCTCCTCCAAGGTAAGTGTAAATATTACTTATTTATAAAGTGTAAATATTTCTTATTTATAAATTACGTACATTGTGTGAATAGTGGTGGCCTGTGCTGTCACCTCCACTACCACTAATATGTATGGCTTATGCTCTCAGTGGCCCTTATAAACCCAACACCCCCACCACCACCACCACTCCACATACGTAATAACATATGTTATTCATTCTAGAGTATATATTATGTTTCTGTGTTATTAATATTGTTTATTGTCATATTAAATGAATGGTGAAAGATAAATAAGCCAGAGAGTTGATAATAGCGTCAAATTTAAGCATGTTGTCCTGTCTTTCAACAATAAATTCGCCTCTCTCTGCTCCTCACCATTTTGCATACACCAACAAGGCTCTTCAATAAAGGTGAAAGTGATTTAAATGTTCATTCATCCATTTCATTAGTCATTTTATTTAGTTCTCATTTTTTTGTGTATGTGAAACTATAGTTAATCTTCAAAAAATATATTTTTTGTTAATATTTTTGGATGTCTGAAACAGATTAAATGGATTTACATTAATTCTTATTTAGGTTTTCAGCCATTTCGGTTTTAGGCCGACCTTTTGGAACAGATTATGGCTGATAACCGAGGGTCCACTGTACTTACTTTTTAAAATGTGCCATTCATCCTTCCTTTATGCAACTGTTGTTAGGAAAATGGCAATAACGGCAGAAAAGCGGTAAAAGCACCAAACATAATGAACAGCGACTCTACATATATAACTGCTGTAGCATATGGGTGCCTGGCAAACCTGAGAATAGCGTTTTGACATCAAAGTAAGGAGTCATTCATGACACTGTACACCGTGTACTTCAGGTCCATATTGGAGTATGCAGCACCAGTATGGAACGCACACATGGTCAAACACATCAAGAAATTAGAAAAAGTCTAAAGGTTTGCAACAAGACTAGTCCCAGAGCTGAGGGGTTTGCCCTATGAGGAGAGGTTAAGGGAACTCAACCTGACAACACTGGAGGATAGGAGGGATAGAGGGGGGACATAACACAAAATACTGAGAGGAATTGACAAGGTGGATAGGGACAATGTTTCATAGTTGTGACACAGCAACAAGGGGTCACAACTAAGTTGAAAACTCAGATGAGTTACAGGGATGTTAGGAAGTATTTCTTCAGCCAGAGTTGTCAGGAAGTGGAACAATCTGGATTGTGATGTAGTGGAGGCAGGATCCATACATAGTTTTAAGAAGAGGATGATAAAGCTCATGGAGCAGGGAGAGAGTGGACCTAGTAGCAACCAGTGAAGAGGTGGGGCCAGGAGCTAAGAATTGATCCCTGCAACTACAATTAGGTGAATACACATACAAGCACATTGGAAAATGGCATGTAATAAAAAATTGTGTAAACCAAACTGAAGAACATATGGAAAAAAAAAATTAATAGTTCTCAAAACTAAGAAACAATGATGATATTAATGTAATTGAAGGGTGATGAGTGTCAAAGATCCTGCAACCACATCTCTGCTATCAAACAGAGGTTTGGTTATCCTACTCATGCTACTGCATGGGAGTTATAAAGGAGAGATTAGAGTGGTTGGGTGTACACAAGAGGAGTTAGAGCAGTTGGGGTGAGCAGGTTTGGTGTGGGGGCGGGGGAACAAGATGTAAGAGTTGGGTGACTCCTGTTGTGGGAGGTGGAGACAAAGGTGGAAGGGTGGAGACAGGAGCTGGAGGCTGGTGTTGGGAGGTGAAGGATGCTGGGCAGTGGGTGGTGACTGGGTGGGTCAATATGTGGTTGGTGGTGAGTGACTTAAATGATTAGGTGTTTGGGCAGCATGTTAAGGTGAAAAACTGGGTAAGGTGTGGGCAGGTCAAGGGACTAGGCAAGGTGGGGTCTTCAGGTAGTGGGGAAGTGCCATAGGGTGGGTTGTGTGGGGGTAGGTTGTTGGTTGGAATGTGTGGGTGAAGGTGTGTGGCTGTGGAGAAGTTGTGTGGGTGGAGGTTACTAGTTGCAATGGTGTGTATGAAGGCATGTGGCCATGAGGGAATTTTAGGGGTGAGTGATATGGGTGGGGGTTGTGGATGGTATGTGTTAGGTTGCTGGGTGTGCAGTGAGGACTTGTTGCGAGACCTTTACCCACTCTGCCTGAGGTATCCCAGCAAGCGAGCACATCTCCTGTGTTATTCCAGTGCGTAACAAAATAGGGAATAGCATATGAAGGTTCAAATAAAAATGGGAATTATGGCTATACTTGTTTACTTAATAACATAAAAGGGCTAGAATATGACATATCCTGATGGAAATTGACATAATGTAACAACTGACCAATGAGACTTATTACCAGAGGGAAGGGTAGATGTTATCAGTAACACGGACTAGTACTCACTCTTAATTCACTGACCAGCTGACCCAAGATTCCCAATGCATGGTCCACTACACACGCAGCTGTCCAGAGCTCTCGCTCCCCGGACCTGTCTCCAATAACCCCTTGCTCAGCTGTTCCCTGGCTTATATCCCTCTAAGCACCCCCTTCCCCATAAGGCGTAGACCACATGTTACGACCTGATGCCGAGGTCTGACGCCGTCATGAACAAAAGACCTCAGACTTAAGCCATTTGCCAAGCCAAGGTGTGACCATATAATTGGTTAAATTAGGTCTCCCTACAGAGACCTCACAAACCCATGAAAAATAAGGGAAGCTTGAATGAACAGTTGGTGTGGAGCCAAGGTACAGTATTGGACATGCTCAAATGTAGCACAAGGTACGGTATTGGAAGTGTACGAATGTAGCACAAGGTATGATATTAGACTTGTATGAAAGGAGCCTTGAGCCTCATTGTGTAGCCTCAATGCCAGATGCTCTAACCTTCACCCACCATGCCACAACCTATTTTTCACATTCCTCTACCCATACATTCTTGCCTTCACCCACCTTCACCAGACAAATTCTAGGTAAGCAATAACAGGAAATATGTGGATCAGCATGTGGTAAATACATGGGAGCAGTGCTTGGCTAGTCTCTGTAACTACAATTATTTTGTCAAGGAAATCTTCAGTCACTGTAATCCAAGGTACTAATGAAGACCTTAATTCCTCTATCTTGAAAAGTAGTGCTGCTCCTGGGTCTAGTTTCCATAATGAATTCTTGCCTGGCTCCATTGCATTTTTCACTTCCATCTCTTTCAGGTGTGTCATTATCTTGTCTACAGTCACCACTATATGCTCCAATATTCCTTGGGTCCTGAGATCCCTCTTTCATTTCTAGCAGGTGTACTAGTTCAAATACCACCTGGTCACAATAGTAATCAGTACTTCTGGTAATCACATCTCTTCCTACTAGAGGATTTATGTTATTGTAGATCTTTAGACTGCTACATGTATTATTGTATTTTCATGTTATTTAAAGGATGACTTTGTTGAGCATAATCAATTTTGTAGTGATTAATACTTTTCTTTACAGGAGGTGCTCGTTTATCACGCAGCAGCAGTCTCCGCTATGACACTCCCCGAACTCACGCACGCTCCCCACTAGACCAGTATGATATACCACGTTCCCAGTATGATTCCCCAAAGGTACGACCATTGTATGACTCTCCGAGGTCTCAGCAACACTATGATTCACCTCGAGCGCACACAGACACTCAGCGCTTAGGTAGTGCACCACGAAGTCTTATTAAAGGTGTCCGGGGTGGTGCTCCACCAACTGTGCCAGCATTTAGTGATAACCACCAAGAATATGATGTACCGAGACCAACAAATGCAAATCAGGATGCTCAGCTTGATATGCCACCAAGTGACCGTTCCAGTGGTGTATCTGTCATGTCATGCGAGTCCTCACAACTGTCAACCTCCTCTTCTGCCTCATCATTAGCTGCCTCTGAGTCTCTTTCTCTGTCCTCACTTGGTGGGTCTTCTAACCGCTCTAGCTTAGAGTCTCACGATGTATACGACATCCCACCAGAACCGCGAAAAGTAACAGGGTCTCAGCGTCCTAAACTTCCTCCACGAGAGTCGAGGGATGCAAGAGATGCTTATGATGTTCCTCGCTCTGCATTACTAGTAGGATCTGATACATATGACACACCACCGTCTAGAACACCACGCGCACTTCTGATGCGTGGTGGTGAAGGTGTATATGATGTGCCACCACAAGTTAGCAGAGATGTTCGTCAACCAGATTCTGTAGATGCTACAACAAACCGTCTTTCATCTGGTTCTGACTCATCTGGCGGTGAAGTGGATTTAAGCTTAGGAAAAGAACTTCCTCTGGAACATGATTCTGCTTTAGATATGTTAGCAAAACTACAGCAGGAAGTATATGGGGCCATAGAAAAACTGTCAACAGTACATCAGAGTGGATCATGGAGAACAAGAGAGACAGTCGAGGAGAGAGAAGGAGATATGAAGGTAATCGTCTTCCGACTTCGTCAGTCAGTGCATGACATTTTGAAATTTGGTCAAGGTTCAGCTGTTAATGCTGCTCAAAATGGGGAACGAAGTGTAGCTAGGAAGTTGCATAGACTTTTAGAACCAGTGACAAGATCAGCTGCCACTGTGGATGAAGCATGGTCCAGATTGCAGGGAGGTGGATGGACCCAGGCTTTGGCAAGTGGTACTAATCCAGAGAACCTCACCCAGTTAGCAATAATTGCTCATACTTTGGTAGAGGATGTGCGGCGTTTAGCTTTAAATATTCAAGCAAAGGTTTCTTCCATTTTCAAAAAATCACCAAGTTTCGATCTGACAGGGTTTTCACGCCAGCAAGGACTAGATGATGATGAAAAGACTCCAGTCCAGGAACGTCCTTTACCTGATCTTCCAGAGAAAAAGCAACTTGAGAATATGTATGAAAATGATGCAAGAAATTGGCTTGAGGACTATGATTATGTAAACTTGGAGACTCGGGAAAGTGTGGAGCGTGAACATGAAGATATTAAGAAAGAGTTGCCAGCACAACTAAGGAAGTCATTTGACAACTTAGTGAAACAGTCACAGCTAATAGTAGACAGCGATCACGAGAAAGCTTTACGCAAAGTTGATTCATCTTGTACAGTCACTGACAAAAAAGGCAGTAGCATTTTAGATCCAAATGACCGACAAGTTGTAGCATTCTATGGAAATCAGGCTGAGGTGCATCTTCAGCATCTGAATACTGCTATCGATGCATTCCTTCTCACCATAGAGAACAACCAGCCACCAAAGGTTTTTATTGCACACTCCAAGTTTGTTATTTTAAATGCACATAAATTAGTTTATATTGGTGACACTGTCCATCGCAACATTGTAAATGCTGAAGTAAGAACACGTGTATTAAACTGTTCCAATGCTCTATGCGATGCTATGAAGAACACTGTATCAGCAGCAAAGACTGCAGCACTGCAGTTCCCATCAGTGGTAGCAGTTCAAGCAATGGTGGATGCTTTTGTTGCCATCTCTCACTTGTCTAACAACCTGAAACAAGCAGTCTCTGCTGCCCCTCTGTGATGATCATGCCATATACCTCCTTGACTAGCTCACTCTAAAAGTCTGACATTTTAAATGATTTATCAAGTTCATGACCATCACAAAGATATTTCATAGACTATAGCAAGCAACTGAGAGATCCCAGCCCTCTCCCTGGTGCTATGTACAGGATTACAGGAGAGGTGGGTCAACTAATAAGGAGCCATTTATTGTGTTAAGTATCAAAACTACTTGTAAAATTTTAAAAAGTACACATTAAATACAGTATAATTATTTCTATCATTTTACATTAATAAATTAAATAAATTTGTTTAGATTATTTGAATTATTAGGAATGAGTGCTGTAAATCTAAATTACTGATGGTATATGGTACTGTAGTAATTAATATTTCATTTATTGTGAATTGGCAGCATTTGAGGTTTTGAATAGGAGCAATCATTCCCTTAAACACAAGTCATATTTGTATATATCTGGCATGCAGTTTAGGTATTTATTTTTTATCCAAATCACTGGTGGATATTTGTCCACTTGCTAAGTTTGATAATGTGCAAAACATTATTGGGTTGTCATTGGTTGGTAAGACTGCAATTGGAAGTCATCCTGATTTCTTAATGTTATATATTTATTTGCTGAGGCTTTAGCTTTAATGTATTTGGAGAGAATTTTTCCAAGCATAACTTTGTATATTTTCTTCCTTGAGGGAAAGATAACTCATGTTTTTGTATTCATTATTGATTATTTGCAAAATTATTGTCTGATCTCTTGTTCTCTGAAAGTTTTTCATATAACAGAGAATATATTAAAGATTTCAATGTCTTGCAGCATAATATGTTAAGTGACATCTTCCAAAGTACCTAAGACAGACTTGATATTGTAAATGTTCGAAGCAGAAACAATGTAGGCATCAGTAATCATTTTGTAATGGAAATGTAGGCTTCACTGATTAATAAATGTTGTAATTTTTGTTAAATTTCTAATACTGCATATGTAGACAAATACCTCAACTACACTAATTACAAAACCATGATGCATAAATATTTTATGCCATTGATCTTTTGCCATGGTTAATTAATAGTGAAGGCGAGACTTTGGAGCTCCTGAATGGCTATTCTTAATTACAGATTTTAGGCCTTTTTGCTCATAGTCAGCTTACTAGTATTTATGATACGATGAGAGAAACTAATGCCTATATTGAGTACTTCACTCTTCCACTTTCTTTCATGATACAGGTAATGACTTCCACTGGTTGCAGTCAAGATAGTGGAATTCTAAATTCCCAGGCTGTGATTTTAATGTTTAAGTAAATATAATTTTAATTACCAGTTCTTTGTAAATAGATTATGCAAGTGTATATATTGTACAAGAGTAAACATATTATTAAAAACACACAATGCATGTTAGAAATGAGTGAAATATGTTTTGCATGCTACACAGTATGCCAGCAGAGTGTAGGTAGGAATGTATTGCAGCGAGAACCCTACATATCCTCCAGGCATGATGCCTTCTTAGGTGCCCAGGCTAGTTTTAGCCATGTATTACCACTAAAATCAAAAAGAAGTGCTGTAACAGAAGTGCTATGCTTGACGTGGACCTGTTGCTTGTAGCCAGAGCTTAGCCTCTGTTCACCCACAGCATAAATGTTCCCTTGGCAGAGTTTTGCCTTCTTAACATAATTAATGTTAAGAAACTCCAGCTATGTAGTTGATATAATGTTTTAAGGAATGGGGTCAATGATTCCTAATATTAAATGGGATCTGTGTTCATACTGCACTCAGCATTGATTACTGTTGTCATTCCACTGCCGCTTGTAACTGCCATCAGTCATAATGACATTCTCTTGTGACTGCACATATATAACCATGATATGTTTTTATGTTCTCAGAGCAGAATATGAGGATAGCAGAATTCACAGTGGCTGAATACCTCGTAACTGTGTGAACTGATAAGTGACCAGTGCTCTTGGACATAACCTGTGAAACCTACTCTTTGCAGGCACATATGGACACACACACATGCGCATGCACACACTTGCACACACGCATATACACACACACACATATAGGTATAATATATAGTATAGTATACCATATATACAGGTATATATATATTTATATCAAGACCATGTATTTACTTCCATTATGCAAATATTTCAGCTTTGTGAATTTTGTGCCCCATAAAAAATATTAGTTACTGTAAAAGAGAGAGTATAAGATTATTTAAAGGAATTTTAAAAAAGGGATGTCTTGTAATTTTGATACAATTTTTTGAGAACCCTTTTGAATAGCTTTGAAACTGATCTTATGTTTTTATCTGAATGCTGAAATTTCAGTTGTATATTAAGAAAGAAATTTAATTAGAAATTGAACCTGTCCATTGTGTCCTTGTGCATATTGTGTGGTAATGTGATTACCTCTTGTGTTTTTGTACCTATATTTGATAATATGTAATGTACTTTTAACAGGCCAACAACATAACCAGGTTAATAAAATAACTGTATGTAAAAAGTCTTTGCAATACCTTGAAAACAATTTACAAATAATTAATAAGGACATCCTATGAATTATTTACTAAGAAATGCAATTTAGTCCCTTGCATTTATTAGGCTTATTTCCACCACTCAAGGAATAACAACAGTGTAATAATATTAATCACAAAAAAGAGTAAAATCTGGTAGGTTATTAATTGTATACATCATGGTGGTCCCTCGAGTTATGATATTAATCTGTTCCAGAAGACGTATCGTACCTCAAACCCCAAAATACAAGGTTTTATGGTAATTCATTTTAAGAAGCCAGAACACACCAAACCTACCTTGGACACTTTTTGTTTATATATTCTGGGTTTTTCTGAGGAGTAAACAGTCATAAGCTTCAGCTTGAAATCTCCAGAGCCATTGGTACCCAAGAGCAGGCTTATGCCCAGGATAAGGCATGGTAGGCAGGACAGGGCAGAGGTAGGGCAGGCCAGGGAAGGATAGGCAGGCTAGAGTTGGCGAGGCACAGCAGATAGGACAGGTACAAGAAAGAGCAGGCAGGCCAGACTGGGGCATGTAGAGCAAGGTAGAGCAGGCAGGGCAGACTGGAGCATGTAGAGAAAGGAAAAGCAAGCTAGGGAGACTGGGGCAAGTAGAGCAAGGTAGAGCAGACTGGGGCATGTAGAGCAAGGTAGAGCAGACAGGCATGTAGAGCAAGGTAGAGCAGACAGGCATGTAGAGCAAGGTAGAGCAGGCAGGCCAGACTGGGGTATGTAGAGCACAGAAAATCAGACAGGTCAGAGACAGGTTGAACAGGCAAACAAGTCAGTAGATAGACAGGGAGGGAAAGTAGGGCAAGGAAAGGCAAAGCAGGCCGGGCAGATGGAAGAGAGCAGCATAAGGTAGGCAGGGCAGACGGAGATTGGTAGAGAATTTACACTCTTGTTGCCGCAGTCTTCTGACGCCTGCATCTGGTACACATACTGTATCCCTCCCACTTCTGCCTGCCTTCATCCTTTCCACCCTCCCCCACCTCCAACACACCCTCTACCATCACTCCATTTCAGAGAGGCAGGCAGACCACAGTAGACAGGGCATGCCAGGGCAGGTAGGGCAAGGAAGAGCAGGTATGCACTGCAGGCAGGGCAAGCCAGGGCATGTAGAACAAAGAGGGGTAGGACAGGGTTGGGCAGGCAGGGTAGGAAGGAAAGGACAGGCATACAGAGATGGGTAAAGAACTGTAGACCTAATATTTACACACACTGTTGTGGTCCGCTGCGCAAGTCTCCCTCCCTTCCTCTTGCCTGCATTCCTCCCTTTCTAATATACATTTAGGTATGTGTACTGGTCAGAGAGCCTGTCATAAGTCCGAGTCGTCGGTCAACGAGTACGTCGCTACATGAGGAGAGGAACCCCTGTTTTCGTCTTTAATCCATTCCAGAAAGTTGACCGATAACTGATTTGTACAAAAACTGAGGTAATATTTCCCATAAGAAATAATGTAAATCCAATTAATCCATTCCAGACACCCAAAAAATATAAACAAAAAATACATTTTATACAGAAAACAATGACAAATATAAATGACTAATGAAATGGATAAATGAACATTTAACATCACTTCTTTTACCTTTATTGAAGACTCTTGTTGGCGTATGGAAGATGGCGAGGAGGGGAGAGAGAGGAAAGGGTATTGTTTGGAAGGGGAATCCCCCTCCATAAGAACTTAAGGTATCAAAGCCCTATCTGGGGTTATTTCCCTTCTTTGTCTCTTACTGGCACTAGGCCCAGCTTGAGTCATTGGACCCCTGTCGCACAAAAAATCTGTCCAGAGAGGCCTGTTTCTGGCGTCTCTAAGATTTGCCTAAAATGGGACATGGCACTGTCACTGAACATGTTGCTGACATGGCTTGCAACAGCTTTGGTAGGGTGATATTTCTCCACAAAACTTTGCACCTCACTCCACTTTGCACAAATGTCTTTAATTGCTGAAGAAGGCACATTCTCCCCTCTCTCTTCCTCCTCCTCTGAAGTAATTTCTTCAGCTAAGGTCTGTTGCTGTTCCAGATGAAGGTCTTGCAGCTCTTCAGTGGTTAGCTCTTCCCTGTGGTCATCCACCAACTCGTTCACATCCTGGCCACTCACCTCCAACTCCATGGACTTCCCCAGACACACAGTAGATTTCACAACAGGTGTAGGGTCGTCAGTGTCAGCCTCAAACCCTTCAAAATCCTTCTGGAGGACACATTCTGGCCACAATTTTCTCCAAGAAGAGTTAATCATCCTGGAAGTCACACCCTGCCAAACCTTATCTATAAGACTTATGCAACTGAGGATACTGAAGTGATTCCTCCAGAACACTTAGGGTCAATTCAGTGTCTGACGTCACTTCAAAGCACCTTCGAAACATTGCTTTGGTGTACAGTTTTTTTGAAGTTTGAAATAACCTGCTGGTCCATGGGCTGGATGAGAGGAGTGGTATCAGGGGGCAAGAACTAAACTTCCTCAACAACTGGTCTTCAAAGTCTGGAGGATGAGCAAGAGCACTGTCCATTACCAGGAGGCACTTGGTAATGGACAATGGCACTCAGAACTTTCTTTGGCACCATGGTGGCTTATTTAGCAGTTGAAAGCACAAAAAAAAAAAATGGATTATTACGAAATGTTTCGGATGAATGTGAGGAGTAATGCTCACTGAACGAGTAACAAAGGCAGACCGAGTCATGAACGTATGAGCAGACGCAACCCATGGGCAGGTGGACGCGTCTGGCAAGTACGATTTCTGAATGGATGTGTGAAAACGGGGAAAATTTCGCCAAAAAGTGGTTGAAAACTGAATTGTACGATAACCAGACCGGACGAAAACTGGGGTTCGACTTTATAGACATTTTCATTAATCCATCAAAATTATATAAGAAACATGTTGCATAGCATATGAACATGATACATACACCACAGTACAATAAATTTCACAAATACGAAGTGTGGTAGCAGGGCAGAGGAAAATAATTCCATTTTTTCTGGTTCAACACCAGAGAAAATATGTACCAATCCGCCTTTGACCCAGTGACTTCCCTTAACACATTTGGCTTTGTTCACAGTTCTCAGCATTACTACTTCTGTTTATGATGGCATCTTAAGGTAGTTGTTAGAAATGATTAAAATTGGTGAACAAGGTACGTGTATTTCGATGGTAGTAGCAATATTGCTCTGGGCCACTTTAACCCTTTGACTGTCACAAGCCCCTTTCTAAAACTGTCATTCTATGTAGCAAAATTTTTGGAGAGAGAAAAAAAGACAAAAAAAAAAGTCATTTTTTCTTATAAAATGATAAGAGAATCTTTTCCCGATGGTAATGACACCAAACGTACGAAATTTGGTCAAAAATTCATGGAATTATGCTCCCACAAAGTTAGCGGTCTCGGTGACACACATGCATCGGCGATTTCGCTGGCTTTGGGTCCTGTTTTTGGCCAATTCCGTTGATCCAGTTGACCAAACTCATAGCTATTTCTTTAGAACTCCATTCTTTCTATCAGTTGAGTACAAGAAACTGCCCATTTACCAATTTGAACTACCCAATAAAGTGGTCAGAAATTGGCAATTTGGCCAATTTCACGCAAATTAAAAAAGATGCCAATTTCAAAATAGGGTCCAGAATAAACAATGTAGACATTTTTGGCACTAAAATAACATATCCTCTGTTCATTAGTTACGTCTCTAGGTCCCTCTTATATTACTATTGCTTTCTATTTTGATTTTTTATTCATACAAAAAATACAAAATTTACCATTATGCAGACTACTGCATTACTATTGTAAAAATGGTATAAATAATATCAGTGCACTAGTGAAAGAATATTAGACTCCCCAGTTGACGTGTATTGGACGTGTGGTGTGATTTGCTTACTCCTGAACATTGGTAAAAATTGAACATTACCCGTATTTTGAGCTCAATTTCAAGGTCGTTTTCATCGTGAAACTTATCAAAATCATCTCTATTTCTGTAATATGTTTTCCATTTTATCAGGCGAGACCATGAAAACAAGAATACAACGATAAATACTATATGAAAATGCACCTCAAAATCGGCGTTTTAATCCAAAAAAATGGTCAGTTTTTTTTTTCTCATTATGCACTGCGTGCTGCAGGATTTTTTTTATGTGGTGCGCACTGACCACACAGACCCATTCTCTCACATGTGGGCCTACCAGCTTTCTCCTGCTTGATTTGAAGCCGCTAGAATTTATGCGTATTAATATGTCCGAAACAGTCAAAGGGTTAAATATCATATAATACATTCCAGAGCCAGGGAAGCTTTGTGGCTCCAGAACCACTCACCTCTCACCCTACATTAAAACTACACACATTTTAAGGTAAGTAACGAATAAGTAATCGTTCTGGGCTGCTTTAAATATCATACAAGTACAAATAGGAGGGGGAGCCAGGGCTACCTACACCTACCAGCTACCTACACCTGACTTCCTATAAATAAATACGTACTACTCACCTCTCACTCTACATTAAGACTACAAATATTTTAAAGTAATGAATGTACTGTGTATGTATTTTACTTTTTGTTTTTTAATGCCTAGTTCTACTGTTAGCTTAATGTATGCTAGTGTAAACTTGTTACCTGGCATTTGTATGCATTTATAGGTAGAAAATATGGTGTTCTGCTTTCCAGCAATGTCCGGTTTCCGGCAGAAGCCTGGAATCTAACCTGCCATATAAGTGGGGCCCTACCGTATTGGGAAGATGGAGGGAATATTTTGAGGAATTGTTAAATGTTGATGAAGAGAGGGGAAGCTGTGATTTTTGTGCATTGGCCAGCAAGGTGTAACATCTTGTAGGAGTGAGGAAGAGGCAGATGTGAGTGTGGGGGAGGTGCTTGAGGCTGTGGGTAGAATGGAAGGGAGTAAGCGGATAGGACTGATGGGATCAAGACAGAAATGTTGGAATGGTTGATACTTTTATTTAATAAATGCATGAAAGAGGGGAAGGTACCTATGGATTGGCAAATAGCATGACATAGTTCCTTTGTACAAAGGCAAAGGGGACAAACAGTATAAAAATTATAGGGAAAGAAGCCCACTGAGTATACCTGGTAAGGTGTATGGTAGAATTATCAGTGAAAGCATTACGAGTAAGATGGAAAGCAGGGTCACAGATGAACAAGGAGGCTTTAGGAAGGGTAAGGGGTGTGTAGACCAAGTGTTACATTGAAGCATTTAGGTGAATAGTATTTAGATAAGGGTAAAAATGTTTTTGTTGCATTTATGGATTTGGAAAAGGCATATGATTAGGTGGATGGGAGAGCAATGTGGCAGATGTTGCACATGTATGAAATAGGTGGTAGGTTACTGACAGCAGTTAAGAGTTTTTACAAGGATAGCGAGGCTCAAGTTAGAATACGTAGGAGAGAGGGAGATTATTTCCCAGCAAAAGTAGGCCTTACACAAGGATGCATGATGTCACCATAGTTGTTCAATACATTTATACACGGGGTTGTAAGAGAAGTGAATGCTTGGGTGCTGGCAAGAGGTGTGGAACTAAGGCAAAGAATCAAACACAAAATGGGAGTTGTCACAATTGCTTTCTGCTGATGAGAAGTTGCAGAGGTTGGTGAATGAGTTTGGAAGGGTATGTATAAGAAGGACATTACAAGTGAGTGTAGAAATGAGCAAGGTGATGAGGATAACAAAAAATTTAGGTAAAGGAAGGTTGGATATCAGACTGGAGGGAGGAAGTATGGAGGAAGTGAATGTATTCAAATATCTGGGAGTGAACCTGTCAGACACGGTGAATCATAGAACTGATGAGGTAAAAAAAGGTGAGTGGAGCACTGAAGAGTCTGTGGAGACAAAGAGGGGAAGGTATACCTGGAGAGGGTTTCGGGGGTCAATGCCCCCATGGCCCAGTCTGTGACCAGGCCTCATGGTGGATCAGGGCCTGATCAACCATGCAGTTACTGCTTGCTGCAGGCAACCCGACGTACAAACCACAGCCCAGCTGGTCAGGTACTGACTTCAGGTGCCTGTCCAGTGTCTTCTTGAAGACAGCCAGTGGTCTATTGGGAGGCAGCTGAACAGTCTTGGGCCCCTGACACTTATTGTGTTGTCTCTTATCATGCTAGTGGCACCTCTGCTTTTCACTGGGATGATGTTGCATCATCTGCCGGGTCTTTTACTTTCATAGGGAGTGATTTTCATGTGCAATTTTGGTACTAATCCCTCTAGGATTTTCCAAGTGTATATAACCGTGTATCTCTCCGGCATGCATTCTAGGGAGTACAAGTTGAGGAACTTCAAGTGTTCAAAGTAATTGAGGTGTTTTATCGTAGTTGTGTGTGCTATGAAGGTTCTCTGTACACTTTCTAAGTCAGCAATTTCACCTGCCTTGAAAGGTGCTGTTAGTGTGCAGCAATATTCCAGCCTAGATAGAGCAAGTGACCTGAAGAGTGTCATCATGGGCTTGTCATCCCTAGTTTTGAAGGTACTCATTATCCATCCTGTCAGTTTTCTAGCATGTGCAATTGATACAATGTTATGGTCTTTGAAGGTGAGATCCTCCGACATGATCACTCCCAGGTCTTTTACGTTACTTTTTCGCTCTACTGTGTGGTTGGAATTTGTTTTATACTCCGATGTAGTTTTAATTTCCTCACTTTTTCCATATTGGAGTAATTGAAATTTCTCATCACTGAACCTCATATTGTTTTCTGCAGCCCATTTAAAGATTTGGTTGACGTCTGCCTGGAGTCATGCAGTGTCTTCAGTGGAGGACACTGTTATGAAAATTCAGGTGTCATCTGCAAAGGAAAACAGTGCTGTGGCTTGTATCCCTGTCTATGTCAGATATGAGCATGAGGAACAGGATGGGAGCAAGTACTGTGCCTTGAGGAACAGAGCTTTTCACCGAAGCCGCGTCAGACTTTACTCTGTTTACTACTACTTTGTGTTCTATTTGTTAGGAAATTATAGATCCACCTACAAACTTTTTCTGTTATTCATTTATCACACATTTTGTGCACTATTACACCATGGTCACTCTGGTCAAAGGCTTTTGCAAAGTCTGTGTATACTACATCTGCATTTTGTCTGTCTTCTAGAGCATCAAGGACCTTGTCATAGTGGTCCAGTAGTTGGACAGACAGGAGCAACTTGCTCTAAACCCATGTTGCCCTGGGTTGTGTAACTGATGGGAATCTACATAGATGGGTGGCAATCTTGCTTCTTAGAACCCTTTCAAAGATTTTTATATGGGACATTAGCACTACTGGTCTGTAGTTCTTTGCTATTGCTTTACTGCCCCCTTTGTGGAGTGGGGCTATGTCTGTTGCTTTTAGCAGCAGTGGGATGACTTGTGTTCATGCTCCCTTTCCACAGAATGTTAAAAAGTGCATGATAGGGACTTCTTGCAGTTCTTGATGAACACCGAGTTCCACGAGTCTGGGCCTGGGGCAGAGTGCATGGGCATGTCATTTATCGCCTTTTCAAAGTCATTTGGCATCATGGTAGTATCAGATAGGTTTGAGTTTGCCAAATTCTCTCTCTCTTTCATAAAAAATTCATATAGATCTTCGATTCTTAGTCTGGTTAGCAGCTCGCTAAAAACTGAGTCATACTGGGAGTTGAGTAGCTCATTTCCTTGCTGTCATCTGTGTAGGACTCATCTCGTTCAAGTAGGGGCCCAATACTGGATGTTGTTCTCATCTTTGATTTGGCATAAGAAAAATATTTTGGGTTCCTTTCAATTTCATTTTTGGCTTTAAGTTCTTCCCGCATTTCTTGACTCCTGTGAGATTCCTTTAGCTTTAGTTCTATGTTTGTTATTTCTCTCGCCAGATATATTGGCCTCTTTTAGCTGCTCTGTTATTCTTAGCCTTCGCCTGTATAGGGAGTGCCTTTCTCTTTCTAGTTTACATCTTCTCTGCCTTATCCTAAAGGAATATGCCTGGAGCATACCTTGAGTGCCACAGTTAATTTATTCTAGGCATAGGTCTGGATCCGTGTCACTTAGGCTATCTTCCCAGTTTATATCATTTATGAGAGTATAGTGGTACCAAAGCTCTTGTATGGGTGTGAAGCATAGGTGGTGAATGTTGCAACAAGGAGAAGGCTGGAGGCAGTGAAAATGTCATGTCTGAATGCAATGCACAGTGTGATATAATGCAGAGAATCCATAGCTTGGAGATTAGAGGTGCAAGGTTTCTAAAAGTATTATACAGAGGGCAGAGGAAGGGTTGTTGAGGTGGTTTGGACATTTAGAAAGGGTGGAACAAAATAGAATGACTTGGAAGGCATATAAATCTGTAGTTGAAGAACTTCAGGGTAGGGGTCATCCTAGGAAAGATTGAAGGGAGGGGGTAAAGAAGATTTTGTGTGCAAGGGGATTGGAATTCCAGCAAGCGTGGATGAGCGTGTTAGATAGGAGCGAGTGGAGATGGGAGGTTTTTATGACTTGACATGCTGTTGGAGTATGAAAAAGGTAACATTCATGAAGGGATTCAGGGAAACCGGTTAGCCAGACTGGAGTCTTGTAGGTGGGAAGTACAGTGCCTGTGCTTTGAAGGAGGGTTGTTGATATGTTGCAGTTTTTTAACTGTAGCGTATGCATGGCTCTGGCAAGAAAGTGATGGAGTGACTGATGAAATTTCTTCTTTTTTGGGGTCACCCTGCCTTGGTGGAAATGGCTGATGTGTTAATAAAAAAATACTACTAAAAATAACTCGAAATAAGAAATTAATAATGCTTATGTACCTACCACTGCCTCAAGCAGTATAACAAAATTTAGACAATACATTGTTAATGATTTACACAATGAAAAATTTATCACAAAGTCAGCTTTTGTTGAAAATTTTAGAAATATTAGTGTTAATAAAAATTTAATATGACATGTAATTATTTACTGTATCAAATTAACCTCTGCTACCAGTGCTGTTTTTACTGTGATGTCAGCAAATGAAAGTGGCAACTCCTGGATAACATCCTCCTGAGTGAGGTGAGAAGCAGATCAAGAAGAATGGATATCAGGTAAACATATAAGAACAGGTTCGTAATGCCAGTAAAAGGCTCTTGATCCAAAGAATTGGAGCTACCTTTTTTTTCCTTGGACTGAATCTGTCTTCCCCCCTCCCCCATACTATACAATACAATTTTATTGATCTGCAAGTTTACATTGAGATTCTGCAGTTACAATAATGAGTTGCAGTGCAACGAAAGTCACTATCATGCCACGGCATTATGGGCAGACTAAATTAATGGTGCTGTTGTTACATTCTTTTGTAGTCTTTTACACAGATTCACAGGTCTTCATATTTAACTCCTTTAGCCCACAGTGACTTCTCAGACCTGTTAAAATGTGAAGGGTCAGAACTACCCCTTTCTGAACTCTTCAGGTTCATCAACTATATATTACTGGTGAAGGTTTATAAACTAGAGGAGGAGGAAGTTAGGGTAAGATATAAACTACTGGAGGGTAGATGGGCTAGTGAGAGTATAGGAAATGGGGTAGAAGGTGTATGGGGTAAGATAAGAATGTAGTGTTAGAGTGTTCAGCAGAAGTTTGTGGTTACTGGAGGGAAGAAGAGCAATTGGTAGAATGATGTAAAGATAGTAGTAAGAGAGAAAAAGTTAGCATATAAGAGCTTTTCACAAAGTAGAAGTGATGCAAGGAGGGAGGAGTATATGGAGAGAAAGAGATGGGCTAAGAGAGTGGTGAAGCAATGTAAAAAGAGAGCAAATGAGAGAGTGGGTGAAATGTTATCAACAAATTTTTCTGAAAATAAGAAAAAGTTTTGGAGTGAGATTAATAAGTTGAGGAAGCCTTGGGAACAAATGGATTTGGTAGTTAAAAATAGGAGAAGAGAGTTATTGAATGGAGAGTTAGAGGTATCAGGAAGATGGAGGGAATATTTTGAGGAACTGTTAAATGTTGATGAAGATAGGGAAGCTGTGATTTTGTGTATAGGGCAAGGAGGAATAACATCTTGTAGGAGTGAGAAAGAGCGAGTTGTGTATGGGGGAAGTTCATGAGGCAGTGGGTAGAATGAAAAGGGGTAAGGCAGCTGGGATTTATAGGATAAAGACAGAATTGTTAAAAGTAGGTGTAGATAAAGTTTTGGATGGTTGGTGAATATAGGAAAGAGTAAAGTGATGAGACTAACAAAAAAAATTAGGTAACAAAAGATTGGATATCAGATTGGAGGGAGAGAGTATGGAGGAGGTGAATGTATTCAGATATTTGGGAGTGGACATGTCAGCAGATGGGTCTATGAAAGATGAGGCGAATCATAGAATTGATGAGGCAAAAGAGGTGTGTGGTGTACTGTGGAGACAAAAAACTATCCATAGAAGCAAAGAGAGGAATGTATGCGAGTATAGTTATACCAATGCTTTTATATGGGTGTGAAGCATGGGTGGTGAATGTTGCAACAAGGAGAAGGCTGGAGGCAGTGGAGATGTCACGTCTGAGGGCAATGTGTGGCGTGAATATGATGCAGAGAATCCGTAGTTTGGAGATTAGGAGGTGCGGGATTACCAAAACTATTATCCAGAGGGCTGAGGAGGGGTTACTGAGGTGGTTTGGACATGCAGAGAGGATGGAATGAAATTGAATGACTTCGAGTGTATAAATCTGAAGTAGAGGGAAGGCAGGGTAGGGGTCAGTCTAGGAAAGGTTGGAGGTAGAGGGCAAAGGTGGTTTTGTGTCCAAAGGGTTTGGACTTCTAGCAAGTATGCATGAGTGTGTTAGATAGGAGCGAATGGAGACAAATGGTTTTTAGGACTATGTGCTGTTGAGTGTAAGGTAACATTTAAGGAAACTGGCAGGCCGGACTTGAGTCCTGGAGATAGGAAGTACAGTGCTTGCACTCTGAAGGAGAGGTGTTAATGTTGCTGTTTTATATCTGTAGTGCGAGTGCGCCTCTGGCAAGACTGTGATGGTGTGAATGACTATGAAAGTTTTTCTTTTTTGGGCCACCCTGCCTTGGTGGGAAATGACTTATGTGGTAATAACAAAAATAATTTTAAATTTATTGTTATATTATGTCTAGGGTTACAATTATTTCATAAATATGAAGTCCTATTAAGTAATGAGTAGATAACTTACCTCCTGTGACCATACACAAGATAACTGCTAGTGTAGGGTATCAAATGACACTCAAGGCACACATCTATCACAAAAATATAGCACTCTCCAACCACAAAGGCTTAGGAGAATTACAACTGTTTAGAAAACTATACATTTTAATATTAATATTATTTGCAATCTAAACAAACACAACAATAGGTAAACTATGTTACATCTCAGGCACAAGACTCTATAAAAAGACCCTAATAAGTCCACAATTTATTTGACCATCCTTACAAAATTTAGCTTAGGGTTATGGTTACCCTACCATGTGCTCAGGACTTTAGATTTTCCCAATATAAATAAATCCTTTCCCAGCTACCCCTTACAGAGACTTAGCATACTGTAGCAAATCTGGGAAGTGATTTTAGTGGCACAATATACAGAAACACCACCAACTGCCCAGAAACCCTAAAAAACACTTAGTAGGGGCAGTGGTCTGCCATCATTCCTATCTAGCAATAGCCAGGCAGAGAGGATATAAACACTCCCATGAAAGCATAAGAGTATCAGCATTAAAATGAACATTTTACTACTACTCTCTGGTTTTCTTCTTTTTAAATATTTATTTACATATTTATATACTAAAATGTGTTTTTTTTAAGCACTTTCAAATTACTTACAAAAGCACATGCCCTAATTATTTTTTATTGTGGATTGTCTTATGTGGTATCTAATTATTATAATCAAAACAAAGCTCTAAACCTACTAGGGTCATACAGCATGTGGTATCTAAGCTCTTAACATGAGATGGATCAAATCCCAAGAAAATACAGTGGAAACTTCTGTTTTCGTTTGCCCTGATTCTCGTCGAATTCAGTTTCCAATGACTTTTTTCGTCAAAATTTTGTTCCAGTTTTTGTTCATCACCTCGGTTTTCGTCAAGTTGACTGTGGTCCGCCATACCGAACGTGTCCGCACGCTCCCACATCAACCATCTCACGTATTCTGAGTCAGTCTGGCTTTGTTTCTCATAGGTAGAGGGTGGTAGTGATGGTGGTAGAGGGTGGTAGTGATGGTGGTAGAGGGTGGTAGTGATGGTGGTAGAGGGTGGTAGTGATGGTGGTAGAGGGTGGTAGTGATGGTGGTAGAGGGTGGTAGTGATGGTGGTAGAGGGTGGTAGTGATGGTGGTAGAGGGTGGTAGTGATGGTGGTAGAGGGTGGTAGTGATGGTGGTAGAGGGTGGTAGTGATGGTGGTAGAGGGTGGTAGTGATGGTGGTAGAGGGTGGTAGTGATGGTGGTAGTGATGGTGGTAGAGGGTGGTAGTGATGGTGGTAGAGGGTGGTAGTGATGGTGGTAGAGGGTGGTAGTGATGGTGGTAAAGGGTGGTAGTGATAGTGGTAGAGGGTGGTAGTGATAGTGGTAGAGGGTGGTAGTGGTAGAGGGTGGCAGTGGTTGTGATTGTGGTAGAGGGTGGTGGTGGTTGTGATTGTGGTAGAGGGTGGTGGTGGTTGTGATTGTGGTAGTGATAGTGGTAGAGGGTGGTAGTGGTAGAGGGTGGTGGTGGTTGTGATTGTGGTAGAGGGTGGTGGTGGTTGTGATTGTGGTAGAGGGTGGTGGTGGTTGTGATTGTGGTAGAGGGTGGTGGTGGTTGTGATTGTGGTAGAGGGTGGTGGTGGTTGTGATTGTGGTAGAGGGTGGTGGTGGTTGTGATTGTGGTAGAGGGTGGTAGTGATGGTGGTAAAGGGTGGTAGTGATGGTGGTAGAGATAACCTCTCCTCCCTCTCCCCTCCTCGCCCTCTTCCATACGCCAACAAGTGTCTTCAATAAAGGTAAAAGTGAAGTGAAATGGATAAATGAACATTTAACAAGTCCTTTATATTTCTCATTGTTTTCTGTATGTAAAACTATAGTTATTCTCTATAAAATGTATTTTTTTTAATACTTTTGGGTGTCTGGAATAGATTAATTGGATTTACATTATTTCATATGGGAAATATTGCTTCAGTTTTCATCAAATTCAGTTTTCGTCAGACTTTCTGAAACGAATTAATGATGAAAACTGAGGTTCCATTGTAAAAGCTAAGCATACTTAATAGGCATCCTCCTCGGTGCAATCTGCAGGATCCAATTGCATGATGGATCTTAAATAGAATATTTAAGTAGATACCGGTATCAAGGCTTAGAGGTCCCACTACTTGGACTTGTTGTTCATGACTTTGTTGCCAATACAAAAATAGGTTGAGAGCACTTAAGAGTTGTGGCAGGTTTCCATCCCAGATATGATGCTTATGTTAAAATTGTGAAAATTAGATCACTGGCCGATTATGTTGCACCACTACTTGCTTTTGTTTAAGACTGGAAGCTTGGAGGGCTGCAAAAATTGTAGAATGAAGACATGAGGGTCATACTCGCACTGTCAAAATTCTAAACATGCAGAAAGAATCTGATATTCCAAACATTTGAGATCGTGTCATTGAAAGACATGTCTTCTAGGGTTAATGTGCTCAGGCAAGTGCATTCAAACCATTGTGCAGACGCTCTACAACTTTCTTCAGCAGTGGTAAGCACTCCTCCAGATGGATCATAAAAACTAGAAATAATCTCCATATAAACCTGATACATGATCTATGCAAAGTAAGACAACAGCAAAACTTTCCCTGAACCATGGGAAATTACCCCATTTCAAACCACCATTCCTTCTTTCTTCCTCTCTCTCTCTCTCTCTCTCTCTAAAAAAAAAAATCTTAAATCACAACTAAAGCTATGCCTTGAAGTCAAGCAGGATGCCCTAAGCTGTACTGGTGCCTCAGTCACAAAGCACACTTTCACAAATTATGTATGCTGATGGTTCTGTTCAGTCCACTTATGTCTCAAATACAGGAATTGGAGCACGCATTAATAACCGGACCTCTACACTTCAAACTGAACTGTTTGCTTTACTTCTCGCGCTAGATTTATCCATGTATAAAAGACTGACATTAATTGTAACTGATACTTCATCAACCCCACACACATATATATACATTATATATACATTATATATATATATATATATATATATATATATAATCCGTATATATATATATATATATATATATATATATATATATATATATATATATATATATATATATAAAGTGGACCCCCGGTTAACGATATTTTTTCACTCCAGAAGTATGTTCAGGTGCCAGTACTGACCGAATTTGTTCCCATAAGAAATATTGTGAAGTAGATTAGTCCATTTCAGACCCCCAAACATACACGTACAAACGCACTTACATAAATACACTTACATAATTGGTCGCATTCGGAGGTAATCGTTATGCGGGGGTCCACTGTATATATATATATAATCTTTACTCCTTGAGTATCAATTGTAGCATACTTGTCAGAAGCCCCCATAATTTTCATCACCTAAAATCTCTTGCAAATATAAACAAAGAGGCCTCATTATTATTATTATAATTATAATCAAGGGGAAGCGCTAAACCTGTAGGATTATACAGCGCCTTGGGGGGGGGATGTGGAAGGCATTCAGGCTTAATTCGGGGAATTGGAGCACAGATCCAATCCCCTAAATCAAGAGCCCCTCACCAACATCAAGGAACCTTCCCTGAGGGGAAAGAGGCCTCAAATGCTTCCCCCCCCCAATTTCCAGTCTGCCTCTTCTCCCCCCCCTTCCCAAAGCCACTTTTACACATTCTACAGCAGTCCATGCTGTAAAATAACCTTAGGACTCCCACCCCATGTATAAGCCACCTAGGCCAGGCCCTCCACAACTGTACTTCCCCAAAAAAACAAAACCCAACAACTCTTCAAAAGCGCGTGGAATTAAACTTTGCAAGAGTACTTGCTATTGAGTTGCTGCTTATCATGACATTATGCCTTATGGTAGTTTTTCCCCTTATGTCTTAGTGATGCATATGCCTCATTTAATATGTTTTTCTGACACTCCACATTGAAATACTTCTATTACACTCAACTGGAGGGTTAGTAAGCTAGGATAACCCAGTTAAGTCAAGATATCATCGATGACTTATTTCCACTGGGGTCTAATATTCTGCCCAGGATGCAACCAACACCAGTCAACTACGACTCTGGTACCTACTTACTGCTAGGTGAACAGGAGCAACAGGTGTAAAGAAACATGCCGAACATTTACACTTGTGCTGGGGATAAACCCCGGTCACTCAAACCTGAAGCCATTGCTAAATGAGCCATGATAAACCACTTACCCAATTCCTCTACATCCTAGATTCTACCCTCTCCTTCACTACTAAATTTCTCCTATTTTCTCTCCACTCCATTAAATAAAATCTCACATTTTATTTCCCCAGATAGAGCTTTGAAATCCAGACGTGGTTAATGGGAGCCAAGACTCACCACTAAGCTTTATTTATTATCCATCACTTACAAGCTTTCCTATACTCTACTAGCCCTACCACCTAATGTAATTACCATCTTCCTTTATTACCGAACTGTTGTGGTCCCAACCTAGCATACCTTACATGTGGCTCCCACCCACCTGTGACCACGTCTTCAACTGCTGCACCTCTACACAACTCCATCGCTAAAGGTTATGGACCAGACCATTCACTAGTTTGTTTTGCTCTATTTATTTTTATTTTTTTATTATCACACCGGCCGATTCCCACCAAGGCAGGGTGGCCCGAAAAAGAAAAACTTTCACCATCATTCACTCCATCACTGTCTTGCCAGAAGGGTGCTTTACACTACAGTTTTTAAACTGCAACATTAACACCCCTCCTTCAGAGTGCAGGCACTGTACTTCCCATCTCCAGGACTCAAGTCCGGCCTGCCGGTTTCCCTGAATCCCTTCATAAATGTTACTTTGCTCACACTCCAACAGCACGTCAAGTATTAAAAACCATTTGTCTCCATTCACTCCTATCAAACACGCTCACGCATGCCTGCTGGAAGTCCAAGCCCCTCGCACACAAAACCTCCTTTACCCCCTCCCTCCAACCCTTCCTAGGCCGACCCCTACCCCGCCTTCCTTCCACTACAGACTGATACACTCTTGAAGTCATTCTGTTTCGCTCCATTCTCTCTACATGTCCGAACCACCTCAACAACCCTTCCTCAGCCCTCTGGACAACAGTTTTGGTAATCCCGCACCTCCTCCTAACTTCCAAACTACGAATTCTCTGCATTATATTCACACCACACATTGCCCTCAGACATGACATCTCCACTGCCTCCAGCCTTCTCCTCGCTGCAACATTCATCACCCACGCTTCACACCCATATAAGAGCGTTGGTAAAACTATACTCTCATACATTCCCCTCTTTGCCTCCAAGGACAAAGTTCTTTGTCTCCACAGACTCCTAAGTGCACCACTCACTCTTTTTCCCTCATCAATTCTATGATTCACCTCATCTTTCATAGACCCATCCGCTGACACGTCCACTCCCAAATATCTGAATACGTTCACCTCCTCCATACTCTCTCCCTCCAATCTGATATTCAATCTTTCATCACCTAATCTTTTTGTTATCCTCATAACCTTACTCTTTCCTGTATTCACCTTTAATTTTCTTCTTTCGCACACCCTACCAAATTCATCCACCAATCTCTGCAACTTCTCTTCAGAATCTCCCAAGAGCACAGTGTCATCAGCAAAGAGCAGCTGTGACAACTCCCACTTTGTGTGTGATTCTTTATCTTTTAACTCCACGCCTCTTGCCAAGACCCTCGCATTTACTTCTCTTACAACCCCATCTATAAATATATTAAACAACCACGGTGACATCACACATCCTTGTCTAAGGCCTACTTTTACTGGGAAAAAATTTCCCTCTTTCCTACATACTCTAACTTGAGCCTCACTATCCTCGTAAAAACTCTTCACTGTTTTCAGTAACCTACCTCCTACACCATACACTTGCAACATCTGCCACATTGCCCCCCTATCCACCCTGTCATACGCCTTTTCCAAATCCATAAATGCCACAAAGACCTCTTTAGCCTTATCTAAATACTGTTCACTTATATGTTTCACTGTAAACACCTGGTCCACACATCCCCTACCTTTCCTAAAGCCTCCTTGTTCATCTGCTATCCTATTCTCCGTCTTACTCTTAATTCTTTCAATTATAACTCTACCATACACTTTACCAGGTACACTCAACAGACTTATCCCCCTATAATTTTTGCACTCTCTTTTATCCCCTTTGCCTTTATACAAAGGAACTATGCATGCTCTCTGCCAATCCCTAGGTACCTTACCCTCTTCCATACATTTATTAAATAATTGCACCAACCACTCCAAAACTATATCCCCACCTGCTTTTAACATTTCTATCTTTATCCCATCAATCCCGGCTGCCTTACCCCCTTTCATTTTACCTACTGCCTCACGAACTTCCCCCACACTCACAACTGGCTCTTCCTCACTCCTACAAGATGTTATTCCTCCTTGCCCTATACACGAAATCACAGCTTCCCTATCTTCATCAACATTTAACAATTCCTCAAAATATTCCTTCCATCTTCCCAATACCTCTAACTCTCCATTTAATAACTCTCCTCTCCTATTTTTAACTGACAAATCCATTTGTTCTCTAGGCTTTCTTAACTTGTTAATCTCACTCCAAAACTTTTTCTTATTTTCAACAAAATTTGTTGATAACATCTCACCCACTCTCTCATTTGCTCTCTTTTTACATTGCTTCACCACTCTCTTAATTTCTCTCTTTTTCTCCATATACTCTTCCCTCCTTGCATCACTTCTACTTTGTAAAAACTTCTCATATGCTAACTTTTTCTCCCTTACTACTCTCTTTACATCATCATTCCACCAATCGCTCCTCTTCCCTCCTGCACCCACTTTCCTGTAACCACAAACTTCTGCTGAACACTCTAACACTACATTTTTAAACCTACCCCATACCTCTTCGACCCCATTGCCTATGCTCTCATTAGCCCATCTATCCTCCAATAGCTGTTTATATCTTACCCTAACTGCCTCCTCTTTTAGTTTATAAACCTTCACCTCTCTCTTCCCTGATGCTTCTATTCTCCTTGTATCCCATCTACCTTTTACTCTCAGTGTAGCTACAACTAGAAAGTGATCTGATATATCTGTGGCCCCTCTATAAACATGTACATCCTGAAGTCTACTCAACAGTCTTTTATCTACCAATACATAATCCAACAAACTACTGTCATTTCGCCCTACATCATATCGTGTATACTTATTTATCCTCTTTTTCTTAAAATATGTATTACCTATAACTAAACCCCTTTCTATACAAAGTTCAATCAAAGGGCTCCCATTATCATTTACACCTGGCACCCCAAACTTACCTACCACACCCTCTCTAAAAGTTTCTCCTACTTTAGCATTCAAGTCCCCTACCACAATTACTCTCTCACTTGGTTCAAAGGCTCCTATACATTCACTTAACATCTCCCAAAATCTCTCTCTCTCCTCTGCATTCCTCTCTTCTCCAGGTGCATACACGCTTATTATGACCCACTTCTCGCATCCAACCTTTACTTTAATCCACATAATTCTTGAATTTACACATTCATATTCTCTTTTCTCCTTCCATAACTGATCATTTAACATTACTGCTACCCCTTCCTTTGCTCTAACTCTCTCAGATACTCCAGATTTAATCCCATTTATTTCCCCCCACTGAAACTCTCCTACCCCCTTCAGCTTTGTTTCGCTTAGGGCCAGGACATCCAACTTCTTTTCATTCATAACATCAGCAATCATCTGTTTCTTGTCATCCGCACTACATCCACGCACATTTAAGCAACCCAGTTTTATAAAGTTTTTCTTCTTCTCTTTTTTAGTAATTGTATACAGGAGAAGGGGTTACTAGCCCATTGCTCCCGGCATTTTAGTCGCCTCATACGACACGCATGGCTTACGGAGGAAAGATTCTTTTCCACTTCCCCATGGACAATAGAAGAAATAAAAAAGAACAAGAGCTATTTAGAAAAAGGAGAAAAACCTAGATGTATGTATATATATATATGCATGTGCGTGTCTGTGAAGTGTGACCAAAGTGTAAGTAGGAGTAGCAAGATATCCCTGTTATCTTAGCGTGTTTATGAGACAGAAAAAGAAACCAGCAATCCTACCATCATGCAAAACAGTTACAGGTTTTTGTTTCACAGTCATCTGGCAGGACGGTAGTACTTCCCTGGGTGGTTGCTGTCTACCAACCTACTACCTCTATTACCAGTATCAAACCTCAGGTTCGTCAAGATTGATGTGCAGACGAAACGTTACTCCATGAGACATGAATGCTGCACTTCTCGATAACCATACCTAAAACAAGAAAAAAATGCATAACTGAGTATTAAACATATATAGGAAGATAAATATTACGTACTATGTAATATATACTATTAACATTACTGCTAGTTTCAGCTGAGCAAAAATGCTATATATAACTATTCCATATAAGAAACAGTAAAAGTATCTTTATACTGTTGCCATCCCATGTAAGAAACAAAGCTATCTTTCACACTATGGTCATTCGGCGTAGGAAACAGTAAAGTTATCTTTAATACTATCTGTGGAAAATACTGTATATATTTTCCAGAAATACAGTAGTTATATGTAAATAGATGGCCATACTGTATTTAATAACACTTATGTCATAGAAAATGGGAAACTAAGCCTGGGGAGAAGGGACAGATGCCCTCCATCGAGCAACTTTACCAACAGCTTAAGGAAGAATTGAGGTTGGCGAAGGTGGAGATTCGGCGACTGACCGAGGAAAACAAGAAGATTCGTAGTAGTCCTCCTGTTTTGAGTCCTCAGGTCAAGAAGGGAAACTGGTCAGTGGCTGGACAGCAGGGAACGAAGTTGACGATCAAGAAGACGAATGGAAAGGTAGAAACGATGAAGAAGAAAGAGACTGCCGTGGAAACTGTTGTGGAAACATCTAATACATTCTCAGTGCTACCCGACGAATGTGAGTTGACTACTGGGAACATCACGACGAACAACACCAAGGAAGGTAAGAATATTGTTGTTGTTGGGGATAGCCAAGTTAGGTATATGGATAGGGTGTTCTGCTTGAAGGACAGGAGTAGGAGACAGAGTTTGCTTTCCTGGGGCTGGGATGGAGGATATTGTTAGCCGTCTGGATGACATCATGAGAGGTAACGGGAGCAATCCTATTATCTGTCTCAGTGCTGGAGGCAACGATGTTGGCAGACGTAGGAGTGAAGACCTGATTAGCAGGTATAGGTCAGCAATAGAAATAATTAGGAGTAAGGGTGGGAACCCTGTCATATGTGGTATTTTGCCAAGGAGAGGAGTTGGAAATGAATGGTTGTCCAGGGCAATTGGTGTCAATTGCTGGCTGGACAAATACTGTAAGGAAAATGCGGTAACATTCATTGACAACTGGGACCTCTTCTATGGCAGAAATGACATGTATGCCAGGGATGGGGTTCACTTATCTAGGTCTGGGGTGGTAGCACTGGCAACTGCAGTGGAGGGAGCAGTTAGGACTTTAAACTAGGAATAGTTAGTGGTATGGGTTTTGGCAGGAAAACAGTGAAGTCCCAGTGTAGTAACATTACGAGTTCTAGGGGAACTAGTAATAAGCAGAACGAGGTAGATATTGAAAAGCCAGGGACTTTGGGTGATAAGGACAGTAATAGGTTTAGTAGAAAAACAGAAATGAGCAGGAAGGGTAAAGAGAAAGGAGAGTCTTTCAATGTTTATTATGCTAATTGCCGTAGTGCTAGGAATAAGATGGACGAGTTGAGATTAGTTGCTAGTGCAGGTAACATTGATGTATTTGCCTTAACTGAGACGTGGTTTAATTCAAAAAGTCGGGACATGCCTGCGGAACGTCATATTCAGGGTTTTAAATTGTTCCAAGCAGATAGAAGTATCGGGAAGGGGGGTGGGGTGGCATTGTATGTCCGAGATCGCTTGAACTGTTGCATAAAAACGGGTATTAAGTCTGAAGTAACACATACAGAGTCTGTTTGGATAGAATTTTCAGAGGGGCATGAAAAACTGATTTTAGGAGTGATATACCGTCCCCCAAACTTAGATAGGGACCAAGGGAGACTACTATGGGAGGAAATTGTTAAGGCCACAAGGCACGATAATGTAGTAATTCTAGGAGACTAACTTTAGTCATATTGATTGGAATTTCTTGACTGGGAATTTAGAATCATACGACTTCTTAGAAGTAGTTCAGGATTGTTTTTTGAAGCAGTTTGTGACAGAACCTACAAGGGGAAATAACCTGCTTGACTTAGTTATGGCAAACAATGAATCCCTTGTTAATAATTTAGAAATTTCAGAGGAACTGGGTGCTAGCGACCACAAATCAATTACATTTAGCATTGAATGGAAGTACGATAGTAGCGATAACTCAGTAACAGTCCCAGATTTTAGCTTAGCAGATTACGATGGGCTTAGAGAACACTTACCATCTGTTGACTGGGGTAACGAAGTGAGCTATCAATGACAGTTTTCTGAACACTATACATGCTGCTCAAAGAATGTTTATCCCATATAATGAAATTAGATCAAATAGAAATGACCCAAAATGGATGAATAATAGGCTCAAATATCTACTAGGGCATAAGAAAGGAATTTATAGGCGTATCAAAAGAGGTGAGGGTCATCTTATGAATCAGTATATTGACATTAAGAGGGACATTAATGAACTACAAGCTCTTCAAACTTGTTCCAAGAATGGAGGAGGAGGAGGAGGCAGAGGAGGTGGAGGCAGAGGAGGAGGCAAGAGGAGGAGGAGGCAAGAGGAGGAGGAGGCAGAGGAGGAGGAGGAGGAGGAGGAAGAAGAAAAAGAGGAGGAGGAGGAGGAGGAAGAAGAAGATGAGGAGGAGGAGGAGGAGGAAGAGGAGGAGGAGGAGGAGGAGGAGGAAGAAGAAGAAGAATACGTAATGATAACAATAATACATAATAATAATACATAATAATAATAATACATAATAATAATAGGTAATAATAATAATATGTAATAATAAATGTTCACCCATGACAGTAACAAGATAAGGGGAGATAACATCTGATAAGTGCTGACGTTTGATGAGGGTAAATGAGGGTAGAGCTGATGCCAAAAGATGAGATGAACATCACCCTCCCTTTGTTTTTGCTGGTATACTAACATTTCTGTCTGTCTATTTGCCTGTCTGTCAAGCAAAAAGGGGATAAGAAAAGCTAAAAGGGACTATGAAATTAAAGTTGCTTGGGATTCTAAAACTAACCCAAAAAGTTTTTTCCAGGTCTATAGAACAAAAGCTAGAGATAAGACAGGTCCCCTTAAAAATAACTATGGGCACCTTACTGACAAAGAGAATGAAATGTGCTCGATTTTTAATAATTATTTTCTCTCAGTTTTTACACAGGAAGACACTAACAATATTCCAGTAATTAATTTTTATAGTGGGCTAGAAGAAGATAAATTATGTAACATCACAGTCACTAGTGAAATGGTTGTGAAGCAGATAGACAGACTAAAGCAAAATAAGTCGCCGGGTCCTGATGAGGTTTTTTCAAGGGTTCTTAAGGAATGCAAAATGGAACTCTGTGAACCATTAACTAATATTTTTAATTTATCTCTTCAAACAGGTGTAGTGTCTGATATGTGGAAGATGGCTAATGTAATTCCTATTTTTAAAACAGGGAATAAGTCGTTACCGTCAAATTACCGCCCAATAAGCCTGACCTCAATTGTAGGCAAATTACTAGAGTCAATTATAGCTGAGATTATAAGAAGCCATCTCGATAAGCATAGCTTGATTAATGATACTCAGCATGGATTCACAAGAGGCCGGTCTTGTCTAATTTATTAACTTTCTTCAGTAAAGCTTTTGAGGCTGTTGACCACGATAAAGAATTTGATATTATTTACTTAGATTTTCGTAAGGCTTTTGATAGAGTTCCGCACCATAGACTGTTAAAGAAAGTGGCAGCTCATGGCATTGGGGGAAAAGTGCTCTCGTGGATCGAGTCATGGCTCACTGACAGGAAGCAGAGTGTGTCCATAAATGGGGTTAAATCCGAGTGGGGATCTGTAACAAGTGGCGTTCCACAGGGATCAGTCTTGGGCCCGTTGTTGTTTATAATATATATCAATGATCTTGAGGGAATTACTAGTGATATGAGCAAATTCGCCGATGACACAAAGATAGGTAGGATAATTGATTCAAACGTATATGTTATGGAACTTCAGGAGGATTTAAACTCTATTCTTGGTCAGAAAAGTGGCAGATGCAGTTCAATGTAGATAAATGCAAGGTTCTGAAGCTTGGGAGTGCCCATAACCCTAGTACTTATAAGTTAAATGATGTAGAACTTAGCCATACAGATTGCAAAAAGGACTTGGGGGTTATGGTGAGCAGCAACCTTAAACCAAGACAGCAATGCCTAAGCGTACGTAATAAGGCAAATAGATTACTGGGATTTATATCAAGAAGTGTAAGCAACAGAAGTCCAGAGGTCATACTGCAGCTTTATACATCATTAGTAAGGCCTCACCTAGATTATGCAGCTCAGTTCTGGTCTCCATATTACAGAATGGACATAAATTCGTTAGAAAACATTCAGCGTAGGCTGACTAAATTAATACATAGCATTAGAAATCTTCCTTATGAAGAAAGATTGAAGACTCTTGAGTTACATTCACTTGTTAGACGAAGAATGAGGGGAGACCTGATCGAAGTGTATAAGTGGAAGATAGGTATTAATAAAGGGGATATTAATAAGGTCTTGAGGATGTCTCTCCAAGAGAGAACCCGCAGTAATGGATTTAAATTAGATAAGTTTAGATTTAGAAAGGACATAGGAAAGTATTGGTTTGGAAATAGGGTAGATGAGTGGAACAGTCTACCTAGTTGGGTTATTGAGGCTGGGACTTTGGGTAGTTTCAAATTTAGGTTGGATAAGTACATGAGTGGGAGGGGTTGGATTTGAGTGGGACTTTCACATCAGAGCTTATTTCTTGGGTGGCATTGAAAATTGGGTTGGGCAAATGTTTTGTTAGTGGGATGAATTGTAAAGGACCTGCCTAGTATGGGCCAACAGGCCTCCTGCAGTGTTCCTCCTTTCTTATGTTCTTATTGTTAATTTGAATTGGATACAACGTTAGTGTAATGGGAAGGAATTTTCGTGCTCTAGAGGTTAAAATTGGGCTGACACCTCTCAAATAGGAGGTGAAATTGTTGGATGTGCATTCCTGCATAACTTGAGATATCAGGCGACTGGACAAGACAGCTCCAGGAACCTCAGATAAGTCTGTTATGTTATAACTCTGGCCAGTTGTTATTTTCATGTATAGACAGTGAGGTTTTTTGAGTATGATACACATTAATCTCCAGTCAAATTGGTGAGTGATATTAAGATATTTTCCTTCTGTTATATAAACGTGTGTATATAATCCTTTTTTTAATTTTAATATACAGTCCACAAATTTATATATTTACCAGCATTCCTGGAGATGTATAATTCATTTAATTAATAGGTCCAGAGCAACTTGTGGATATGACAGTGGTAGGTATCGAAGGGGGACATTTTTTGCGACCTAGGTGTCCCAAATTCCTACTTGTCTAACTGATAAATAATAATTATCTATGTTCATTTATTGTTATGTATATAATGATACATTCAGATAAATGCAATTTTCCACATTTAATTTGCCCATTGGTCCTTCGAACTGGATGTAATTAGTGAAGTCATTAATTAGTTAATTACTTAATAATTATATGTGAAATGACAGAAGGAGGTGGATGTTAAGTTCACAAATTTACTTAATGTGTAGTGGATTATAAAAATTACAATATTAATTTTGATAAGTCAAGTGTGGCTAAAGATTATATTAATGTGTATAAGTGTATGTGTAATTGATAAGCCAAGTGTAACTAATTATATTAATGTGTATAATATTAATTTGCTATGCCAAATTCTGGCAAGGATTTATATTAATTTGCATAATAATTTTGATAAGCCAAGTCTGGCTAAAGGTTTGTATTAATGTACATTTGAAGTTCATATTATTTTCTTACATGTAATTGTAGAGCTCAAGTAGCTAGGATTTATTCAAAGGTAAGTTGTATCAGTGTTGTAAGTTGTAATCAGTGTTATTAATAAAGTTGAATTTAATACATTACATCATGGCTGAAAATGAGGAAATTAATATAGAAGACAAACATATGGAATATAGAGTAAAGAAAGCATCACTACAGGCTAGAAAAGTTCATGTAACCAAGGCATATAATAATTGTTTGGAATTAATGAATCAAGAAACTGTGAATACTGATGATTTAAAATTGCATTTAGATGCTTTAGGTAATAGATATGATTCATACAAATTATATTACAACAAATATGAAGGAGATTTGTTAGTAAACTGTGTAGATGAGACTGAAGTAGATCTCATGATTAATCAGTATTATGAATTAGAGGAAAAGATTCTTGTAAAAGTCAGGCCTTGAATAAATTAAAATGTGTAAACCAGGCAGTTAATCAGTCTGCTCCAACAAATAATATGTCTTTGCCAAAACTCCCAGAACTATGTTTACCTGTATTTAATCCTGGTGAAAATTGGGAGGAATTTTGGTCAATTTTTAAAGCAGCTGTGCATGACAGGAGTGACCTAGCCTGTGTAACTAAATTATTTTACCTCAAAGGACAGGTAAGAGGAGATGCTCACATACTCATACAAGCCTTTCCCAATGTAGATGATTCTTATAAAGAAGCAGTTGACTTGTTGAAAGTCACTAATAGTAATATAGAACAAAGTAGGTTGGATCTAGTGAATATCATTGTTAATTTAAAATCTCCAGATCACACTTACAAAGGTTTACAGCAGTTTAGAGTTAAACTGGAGAGCACTCTCAAAACTTTAAGTAATAAATATAATCTGAAGGAATCAGACTGGTTATTGAGTGCCATGGTACAGAATAAATGAAGTTGTAAAACACTTGAATGACTCTCGAATAAATATCACAAAGGTTATTTTGGACTGGAGGAAATAAGACTAGGTCTATAAGAATTAATTGTGCAGTTGCAGACCAGCCAACTAACTCATTTTAAAGATGCAACACATAATAACTCTGAGGTATCTGTCAAGTTTCACAAAGGGAAAAATTATCCCAATGGTAATAATCAAAATTCATTTCCTAAAAATAGTTGCATAGGTGCATATCAAGTAGCAAGAATCAGAAATAATGATTCTCCACAAGGTAAGAAGAATAAGTACCCTTCTAAGAGTAGCCTAGTTAATAAGAAACCAGTCAGAGAAAAGAGAGATTGTCTTTTCTACAAGGGTACTCATTTTTTCTAAGAATTGCAATGCATACAATTCATGGAATGATAAAGTTGAAAGATTGGAGGAACTTGACAGATGTATCAGGTGTTTAGGTAATCACAATGTAAAGGATTGTTATGCCAAATTAAACTTCTGTTATGAATGTCACAAAGGAAGACACCATATAGCCATGTGTAAAGGTCTATATGATAATGTTGATAATAATGATGAGAATGATGATAATGATAATGTTGATAATAATGATAACAGTAGCTAATGTAAAAATTGCTGCTAATGTTAATAATGATGGTTATGCTGAAGTAGCCTTACCTGTGTTACAGGTAAAAATTGATGATAAAAGGCATAAATCAAAAAATGTAACTGCATTATTAGACCAAGGTTCCCAACGTACTTTCATTAAACGTAAATGTCTTAATGGTATGAAAGTACAGATGGGAGATCCTACAACTCTAAAATTATCTGGTTTTCTCTCAGATAAAAGAGTTCAATTGTATGACACTGTTTATGTAACTGTCAGGTTAGGCAATGAGAAAAAACGTATTAATGCAGTAATTGTAGATTGATTTCCAGAGAAAATATCTACAGTAGGGCTTAGTAAAGCTACAGAAAGACTTTCACATTATGTAAATTTAGCACCTTCTGGTGTAAGTGATGATTCTGTAGGCCCAATAAATATTTTGATAGGTAGTGACTACTATGCCTCCTTTGCAAAGGGTATGGTAAAGAAATGTGGTGTCACCCTTTTGAAGACTGCAGGAGGCCATGTAATGTATGGTAGGATTCCTCGTAATAATAACTCATGACTAGAGGAAACTACAAGTACCAAAACTGTGTTTTACTCATGAAGTCGTGCCCCAGTATAATTCTTCCATAGAGGATGGTGTTGAGTCAGTGCATAAATTGTGGGAATTAGACAGCATTGGAATAAATGTAAATGAAGAAAGTCCAGATGATTCTTTTACTCAGGAGCAATACCCGAGAGATGTAAAATTTGAATCTGGACAATACTGGGTACGACTTCCGTGGAGACTGAACCATCTAGAATTGCCCACTAATTACAGAATGGCATATGGACAATTAAAGGCTCAGCTCCACGAACTGAGTAAGACACAAGAATTGTTAACTGCCTATAATGATATAATTGCTGAGCAGTTAATTAATAAATTTATAGAAGAGGTACCTCCTGAGCAAGCCAAAATTTATGGTCACTATTTGCCACATCACGGAGTGAAGAAGGATTCTAAGACCACTCCTCTGAGAATTGTGTTTAATTGTAGTGCCAGGAGTAACAAAAATGTACCTAGTTTAAATGACTGTTTGATGACAGGTCCGTCGTTGACGGAAAAATTAGGAGATATCTTATTAAATTTCAGAGTGAAGCATTATGCCTTTACGGCTGACATAAGTAAAGCTTTCCTAAGAGTGGGTTTACAAGAGGGTGACCGGGATTGTACCCACTTCTTATGGCCTGAGAATCCTATTGACCCACTTAGCCCTCTGAAAACCTTTCGCTTTAGGAGTGTATTATTTGGTGCTACATCCAGTCTGTTCCTACTTCAAGCGACGATAAATGCACACCTTAAACGTACGGAAAGTCCATTGAGTAAAGTAATGAGCAAACAATTTTATGTGGACAGTTTCCTGGGTGTGACATCAACTGAAGAGGAACTGTTAATGACTTATGGAGAGGCTAATAAAATAATGCAAAGTGCAAATATGCCTCTGAGGGAATGGAATAGTAATTCGTCCAAATTAAAGGACAAAATAAGTAAAGATTACCCTGGAGATGAAGTCCCAAAATGTAGTAATGTACAGTGGACCCCCGCATAACGGACGCCTTGCATAGCGGACAATCCGCATAGCGGACGCTTTGTTCGCTAAAATTTTGCCCCGCATAGTGGACAAAAACCCGCTCAGCGGCCTTCGTCCGAGACGCGTCCAATGTGCGGCCTGAGCCACGCTCACATGTTCCGCGGGTGGCATTGTTTACCAGCCAGCCTCCGCGGTAACATCCAAGCATACAATCGGAACATTTTGTATTATTACAGTGTTTTTGGTGATTTTTTTCTGGAAAATAAGTGACCATGGGCCCCAAGAAAGCTTCTAGTGCCAACCCTACAGCAATAAGGGTGAGAATTACTATGGAGATGAAGAAAAAGATCATTGATAAGTATGAAAGTGGAGTGCGTGTCTCCGAGCTGGCCAGGTTGTATAATAAACCCCAATCAACCATTGCTACTATTGGTGGTACAGCTGCTGCTGCTGCTGTACCACCGTCAGCTGCTGCTGCACTGTCAGCTGCTGCTGCTGTACCACCGTCAGCTGCTGCTGCTGCTGTAGTACTGTCTGCTGCTGCTGTAGCATCGTCTGCTGCTGCTGTAGCATCGTCTGCTGCTGCTGTAACATCGTCAGTTGCTGCTGTAGCATCGTCTGCTGCTGCTGTAGCATCGTCTGTTGCTGCTGTAGCATCGTCTGTTGCTGCTGTACCACCGTCAGCTGCTGCTGCTGCTGTACCACCGTTGTTGGTGTGGCTTATTGAGAATACCAAGAAACAATTAACCCCAGAGGGTTAGCTACCCAGGATAACCCAAGAAAGTCAGTGTCATCGAAGACTGTCTAACTTATTTCCATTGGAGTCCTTAATCTTGTCTCCCAGGATGCAACCCACACCAGTTGACTAACACCCAGGTGAACAGGGAAAATGCCTGGAACTAGTGCTCATATTGGTGAATTTAGAGCCAGCAAAGGTTGGTTTGAGAGATTTAAGAATCGTAGTGGCATACACAGTGTGATAAGGCCTGTTCTGGAAGAAAATACCAAACAGGACCTACAGTACTCAGGAGGAAAAGGCACTCCCAGGACACAGTGTCTCATCAGTCATTGCTGCATCTTCAATAAAGGTGTCATTTATTCTTCATTTAGTAGAGTAGTACATGCACAATATATATTGAGCATGTACTACTCTATTATTGTGCATGTATCCTTCTCTTTGTGTGTAGGAAAATGTATATTTCATGTGGTAAAAATTTTTTTTTCATACTTTTGGGTGTCTTGCACGGATTAATTTGATTTCCATTATTTCTTATGGGGAAAATTCATTCGCATAGCGAACATTTCGCATAACAGCCAGCCCTCTTGCACGGATTAAGGTCGCTATGCGGGGGTCCACTGTATTGGGATTAACTTGGGATACTTAGAGAGATTTGTTAATGTTAAAACCTAATACAGGTCTCCCTCAACATTCGCGAGGGTTAGGGGATCAAGATCCTCGTGAATGTTGAAAAACCGTGAATGTTTGGTGCCCCAATATATTGTAGGGAAATATAATACAATACTGCTTCCTTAACTTGTTGAACCATGAACAATAATAAAATACATGAAAATGTCGTAAATTGTACTAAATATATACATGTTATGCTTTAATAAAATGTATGTTATTAAATACCACAGACTCCACCACCACTTCCTCAACCACTGCGAGTCCCTACTACCCTCCCTCCGACCCCCGCAACTGGCAGCCAGCCCTCCCACCACCCAGTGTGGCGAGTGTTTTGTTTGTTCATTATTTGCTATTAAACTACAGTATAAATAATGTAAACCCATTCATGACTGCATATTGGAATGGCTATTCGGACAGGTATTAGACGGTGACATCATGTGTTTACTCTTGAACACAGCAAAGAATCAAACATTTCTGCTACAGCTAATAATAACAATAGTAGTAGTAATAATAATAATAATAATAATAATAATAATAATAATAATAATAATAATAATAATAATAAATAATAATAATAATAAATACGATATAATTGAAGAAGGAAATTGTACAAAAATACGAGGGAGTGGTTGACACATCGTCAGTGTGACTTTGTTTATGCTGGAGTGAACATTAGTCTCCCTGCTCTTCCAAACATTTCACAATAATTCAGCGATTGAGGCAGTGGTATTTAATAACATATATGTTATAAATAATAATAGTACATATTATTAATAACATGTATTATTATTATTAACATGTAAGTTATTAAATACAACTGCCTCAATCGTTGCCTCAACCGCTGCCTCAACCGCTGCCTCAACCGCTGCCTCAACCGCTGCCTCAACAGCTTCTTCAATAGCTTCTTCAACCACTGCCTCTACCACTCCAGTCACACTCAATCTACAAGCACCAAACAATGAATTGTGAAATGTTTGGAAGAGCAGGGAGACTAATGTTCACTCCAGCATAAACAAAGCCACACTGACGGTATTTATTATTATTATATTATTATTATTATTATTACTACTATTGTTATTATTAGCTGTAGCAGAAATGTTTGATTCTTTGCTGTGTTCAAGAGTAAACACATGATGTCACCGTCTAATACCTGTCCGAATAGCCATTCCAATATGCAGTCATGAATGGGTTTACATTATTTATACTGTAGTTTAATATCAAATAATGAACAAACAAAACACTCGCCACACTGAGTGGTGGGAGGGCTGGCTGCCAGTTGTGGGGGTCGGAGGGAGGGTAGTAGGGACTCGCAGGTGGCAGGAAACTTAAATATGATTTGGCAGCTGGGAATTTGGCAGTTGGGAATTCGCGAATGTGTGAAGCCCGTGAAAGTTGAAAACGTGAATGTTGAGGGAGACCTGTAATTACAGTATGCCCAATAAATTAACTAAGAGAGTTTTGCTTGCTGAAGTTTCCAAATGTTTTGATCCACTAGGTTTAGTGTCATCCCTTACTATAAGAGGGAAATTATTAATTCAGGAAGCATGGAAACTTAAATGTGCTTGGGATGAAATTCTACCTGAGGAATTCATTAACAGGTGGGATGAATTAATTAGTGATTATGAGAAAATTCCAATGTTGGAGTTCCCACGCCAGGTGGCCAATTCAAATGGGAAAAATGTACTCCACATTTTTTGTGATGCTTCAAAATTGGCATATGGAGCAGTTGCTTACCTTCAATGTCAGTGTTATTTCTCCTATGTCTAAGGCTAAAGTGTCTCCAATTAAATCACATACCTTACCTCAGTTGGAATTAACAGCCATTTATGTAGGTGTCAAATTAGCTAATTATATAAGAAATAAGTTGCAGGAGATAAATATTAGCAACACTGTAATTTGGTCTGATAATGAGGTATCCTTACAATGGATTCGTAATGGAAACAGTAAAATTGTGTACGTACAAAACAGAGTCGCTAAAATTAATCAGATGCAAGAGAAGTATAATAGTTTGGGTCAGCATATGCTAACATTTAATCATATACCTGGTGAGGAGAATCCAGCTGATTTCTTATCTCGAGGTTTATCTTATGCTAAATTTGTAAATGCTGTATCATGGTTTAAGGACCGAGTTGGTTGGTAAATAAAACTAATTGGTCTGTACAAAAGGTGTATATTGCTCCTGTTGAAATTACTGTGACCACCGCTCCAATAGTTTGTCCTCCCTTAGCCATTGGTATAAATAGGTATTCTTCTTTATCCAAACTAATCAATGTAACTAAGATGGTGTTTAAATTTCTAAACAAGATGAATATATCATATAAGTTTTCACATCCTCTTGAATATTGGATAAAGAGGGTACAGGAGGAAATCTATGGAAATGAGATTAAATTGATGGAAATAAAAATTGTTAAAGGTTGCATAATATATAAATTGGGGCTGTATTTAGAGAACAATGTAATTAGGTGCAGAGGTAGGTTACAAAATGCTGAATTGGGTGATTATGCTAAACACCCTATCTTACTGCCAAAAACTCATCATCTAACAAATTTAATTGTTCTAAATGCCCATAAAAATGTAATGCATGGTGGGGTACAAGATACCTTAAATTGTATTAGGGAAACTTTCTGGATTCCACAAGGACGGCAAAGTGTAAAAAGGGTGATTAAATCTTGTGTAATATGTCGCCATGTGGATGCCAGATCCTATATGTACCCAGGTTCTCCACCATTGTCAAATGAGGAATCCAAGTCGTTTAACAACGAACTCCGCCCGGCCGCAGAGTGGAAAATACTGTATATATTTTCCAGAAATACAGTAGTTATATGTAAATAGATGGCCATACTGTATTTAATAACATTTATGTCATAGAAAATGGGAAACTGAGCCTGGGAAGAAGGGACAGTCGCCATTTTTAATTTGAATTGGATACAACGTTAGTGTAATGGGAAGGAATTTTCGTGCTTTAGAGGTTAAAATTGGGCTGACACCTCTCAAATAGGAGGCGAAATTGTTGGATGTGCATTCCTGCTTAACTTGAGATATCAGGCGACTGGACAAGACAGCTCCAGGAACCTCAGATAAGTCTTATGTTATAACTCTGGCCAGTTGTTATTTTCATGTATAGACAGTGAGGTTTTCTGAGTATGATACACATTAATCTCCAGTCAAATTGTTGAGTGATATTAAGATATTTTTCTTCTGTTATATAAATGTGTGTATATATAATCCTTTTTTTAATTTTAATATACAGTCCACAAATTTATATATTTACCAGTATTCCTGAAGATGTATAATTCCTTTACTTAATAGGTCCAGAGCAACTCGTGGATATGGCAGTGGTAGGTATCGAAGGGGGACATTTTTTGCGACATAGGTGTCCCAAATTCCTACTTGTCTGTCTAGCTGATAAATAATAATTATCTATGTTCATTTACTGTTGTGTGTATAATAATACATTCAGATAAATGCAGTTTTCCACACTATCTTTGAAAAATAGACTTATGTAGTATAATGCGATTTTTTATTGACTACGTTTCGCTCACACAGTGGCTTTAGTCACATACATTTGCTTGATTTAAAGACATTGTATGGGCAAAACGTAGTAATAAAAAATCGCAGTATACTGCATTTGAGTCTATTTTTCCACTGTATACACTTGGAAAATCCTAGAGGGATTAGTACCAAACTTGCACACAAAAATCACTCCATATGAAAGCAAAGGACTCGACGGGAGATGCAACATTACCCCAATAAAAAGCAGGGGCGCCACGAGTACACAGAGACAACACAATAAGTGTCCGGGGCCCAAGACTGTTCAACTGCCTCCCAGCATACATAAGGGGAATTACCAACAAACCCCTGGCTGTCTTCAAAGTCAGTACCTGATCAGCCGGGCTATGGTTCTTACGTCGGTTTACGTGCAGCCAGCAGTAACAGCCTGGTTGATCAGACCCTGATTCACCACGAGGTCTGGTCTCAGACCGGGCCACAGGGGCGTTGACCCCCGAAACCCTCTCTAGGTATCGGTATTTTATACCATTTATCTCCACTACTTTATCTTGCAAAATTATTTCTTTTACACAAATCTGATCAACGTAGCAAGTACTTACGACGAATGTACCTAAGAAACGTAAGGGTAACTCAAGTTCCCTGGATCAAGAACCCTTCACTAAGACGTTAACCCCCTCTCAAAATAGTCTCCTTAAAAAATAGGCCCAGAACCATTAATATTTGAAGATTTATTTATCTGCAATGTTTACAAAACTAAATTACGATTTTATATAATTATTATTTATTTATTATCACACTGGCCGATTCCCACCAAGGCAGGGTGGCCCGAAAAAGAAAAACTTTCACCATCATTCACTCCATCACTGTCTTGCCAGAAGGGTGCTTTACACTACAGTTTTTAAACTGCAACATTAACACCCCTCCTTCAGAGTGCAGGCACTGTACTTCCCATCTCCAGGACTCAAGTCCGGCCTGCCGGTTTCCCTGAACCCCTTCATAAATGTTACTTTGCTCACACTCCAACAGCACGTCAAGTATTAAAGTATTTTATATAATATAATGACCAAATTCGTGCAGAGGAGCTACCAACCGCTGCTGTAGCTACAATACGTCATGATGCGATACTCACGTTATTTAGATGTATTAAGAGGAAGAAACAGTAAAGCTGGTAGGGTAAAACGTGGACGAGGCAGCACCTCTACCCCCCCCCCCCCAAGCGCTAAACTACAGCTAAAATTTGCTTGGGTTGAGGTTAGTCACTGTTGTTACCTCGACCATAACACTACCACTGGTAACTTTACTTGCCTACACTCCCTCCACCATCTGCCAGTGTTACACTCACTATTATGTTTATGGGGGGGGGGGAACCCGTTGGGGTCATACACCACCCTAGAAAATAGGAGGCATTCAGGTTCCATCCAAGGTTGGACAGGTCATATTCTTTGGATCAAAAGCCCCTCACCATCAAGGAACCTCTAGTAGACAACACTCACAGGTGGTAACGTCGGTTCAGATCACATCCCCGTCATAATCAAGCTCCAATCCTCACCGTTCCGGACACCCACCCTCCCCAGACCCAACCTGACAACACTAGGCTTTGACCCCCACAGTGCCTTCTCAAAGTTCACTTACTCACTCAAAACCAAATAAATACTGAATAACTGAACCATATAAATTGTATATCCTAAATGTTACTCACAATTATATCACACAAATGTTAAACCTTTGTTATTTTTTTTTAAATACACTACCTGAATGAACAGCAATGCATGCAACCACATGACCTGTCTTTGTAATACTCATTTGTATTTTATAGTTATCCGTTTACAATAATGTCTTATCACTGATTTCATCATTGCTTAGTTAATCTTAAGTTAATTTTAAGCCAGCCCGTAATGCTATGCATATAAGTGGCTTTGGCATGCTGCTCTTACCTGTATTTTTTTGTACCTCTGTATGTATGCTAAAATTTATAAATAAATAAATAAATAAAAAAATGACCAAACTATTTCACTCGAAGACCATCCCTCCACTGCAATAGATGGAGCAGTTAACTCCCTCCATGCCAGAATCAATGAGGCCACACAAGCATGCTGCACACTAACAACTTCCAGGATCTACCAACAATACAAACCAACCAGGGAAATCAAGGACAGAATGAATAGCTACCAAACTGAGTGCAGTAGACACTCCCACACAGAGCAGCCCACCCGGGAAGTACTACTAAGAATGAGGAGAGCTAATCGCCCTTATAACCCAACACAAAAGAGACTTATGGGAATATCTGGTGCGCCACCCAGACCAATTCTGGAGTAAGATCCGTAGATTCCTAGGGATTAACACTCTCCCACTCTAACACCTTACACACTCCTTCACCGACGAAGACGGTACCAACTAGAATGCAGTAGACACTTCCTCACAGGGCAACCCTCTCGGGAAGCCCTACTAAGATCGAGAAGAGAGCTAATCGCCCTAATAACCCAACATAAAAGAGACCTTTGGGAATATCTGGTGTGCCAAGCTAACCAGTACAAACGCCACCCAGACCAATTCTGGAGCACGATCCGCAGACTACTAGGGGCCAAACACACTCCCACTCAACACCTCTCTCACTCCTTCACCGACGCAAATGGTGAGGTAGTGACTACCCTTCTCGAAGACCCACAAAACCAAGCTAAGCTGATGGGAGAAGTATGGGAGAAAATTCTCTCACACAATGACAGCAGAAGATATAGCAATAACCACCACCAGTGGGTCAACCAACGGCGAGATGAAAACCTGGAAGACCTCCATCCTATTCCATCAATTGACACATCTCTCGAAAACGAAAACCCTCTAACTAGACCTATTACTCTCAGGGAAGTGTCCCAAGTCATTGGACGAATGAGAAACACAGCATCTGGCCCAATAGGCATAACAGCTAAACAATTAAAGTACCTTCCCCGTAACTGCAAGATGTCGCTGGTGAATATTTTCAATGCCATCTTGGCATCAGGACATTTCCCAGTGGCATTTAAGACGAACCTGCAGGGTGAGCTCTCTTATTGTTGGGTTCCATTAATAATTTATTTATTCTGTTTTAAAATACAATACTATATAAAAAAGGAAATTATTATGCATCAATATGTACATAAGGGAGCTTTGCTTCCTAGAAATATGTTATGGTAAAGTACTGTACTGGGCAAGGATGATCATCGCCAAATCCAGCAAGGACAACCGTAACCCCGAGAACTACAGGCCCATCTCCCTTCTCGAAGTCACAGGCAAAGTCTTTGAAAGAATAATCTCTAACAGACTGAACCACTACATGGAATTCAACTACCTATTCTCTGAAAGGCAGTTCGACTTCAGTCTGAAGAAGCAAGGAAACCTTGCCCTGGTTGCAACTAGGGACCTACACAAGGCCTTCTACAGCCTGTGGCACGACGGACTCATTTTCAAATTTTTAGACCTCCCAGACCACAACTGGACCTTTCTCAGGCTCATATACAACTTCTTAACAGGTAGGAGTATCATTCCCACCTTCCATGGCACGGCTGCAACACCCTTCACGCCAACAGCGGGAGTACCACAAGGCTCTTGCCTCAGCCCTACTCTCTTCAACATATACGTCAACGACCTCCCCCAGCCTGAGCACAATGATACCATCACCACCCAATTTGCAGACGATGTCATCCATGTCGTCTCTTCAACCCCCATCTCTGGCGCAAACAAGCATAGGAGAGCAACAGAGAAAATGAACGAAGAATTAAGGAGAACAGCTATGTGGGAGAAAAAATGGTGAATCACAACCAACCCAGATAAAGTCCTCATCAGCACCATCGGCTGTTTAGCATCAACCATAGAAGACAAAGGGGGCATTTCCATCAGAGGTACACGAATTGCTATTAGTAACCCAAACATAATCCTAGGACATAACCAAGAAAGTGAACCTAGCAAAAGCCGCCTCGGTCAACTTTACCGATTCAATGCAGCCCTCTCCCACATCAAGAAACACCTGTACAAGATGATGATCAGACCTCTACTAGAATACCCTTGCATACCCATGTCACTAACAACTAAAACTAACATGCTAAAATTCCAAAGAGTACAAAACAGAGCCCTCTGCTTTATCACCGGCATCAGATTCAGAGACAGAATCAGGAGGGAAGACCTGCACACACAACAGAGAATCACTGCAATCAACATGAGGCTAGACAAATTAAAGAAGAGACAACTATATGACATGCAGGAACTATGTACCTGACAGAGAACCCACCCCATCCATCGAACACGACCGACTACACCATCAACCCCCCATCCCCTTCCACAGATCTCAAAGAATGACCCTCCAACAAAGAGTCTGACGCTTCATCCATAAGGAGAATTTCCCTCGACCAAGAATCCTGAGTGACCTCCCCGAAGAAGAATGGATACCACCAGAACCATTCTACGTCCAGTAACATGGATTAACACTCTCCAATTCTGGGTGACCCACTTCTGTCAACAACTTTCCTACAGCAGGACACCACATCAGAAACTGCTTAGCCAACCAACTCCAGGTAAGCAACCAACCTCCATCAAACGACCTGCAACTACAGCCTTACGACCGACCTCTTGCGCACAAATAAAAAGGCAACTGCAAACAGTATACATACCTCCAATTCAGTGGCACGCCGGTATACAGCTGGTATAGTGGTGTGCAACTGACGGGCAGGAGGTATACCTATGTCATGAATTCAACTTTCCACGAATAACACAACATACACGCACACGTATTTAAATTGCACCAAAGTGGATAGACCACTTACCTTTAAAACCCCACCTCCCCCTCCACCCTCCCAAATCTTTCACACATTCCATCCTTCTTCCTTCCCCATCTTATCAAAGCTCTGGTCAGAGCCTCGCACCTCTCTACCCAACTCTCACCACCAGATGCTCAACTGTATTCTATTACTAATACTCTAAATGAAGGGGAGATTTATAACATTCAAGGAAGTGCTAAAACCGTATGGATCAGAAAAAACTTGGGCTACGGGAGGTACTCAGGTTTAATCCAAGATACGAAATCTTATTATTTCACATACAGTGATACATTCACGGGAAGAGTTAAGCCAGTAGGGATGGAAGGAACCATCCAGGAGTGTTTCTGTGCTTCTGAAACCTCTGGAAACCCACGCTGCTCCTCTGAAGTGTCTGTGATCCGCACTTATAATAATAATCTATTTCTACAGGTACATATACAAGGTATACAGTCCTAGCTGATATCAATGACATACTACTATATAGAAAGCAGGGGCTTTCTATATAGTAGTATGTCACTGATATCAGCTAGACCAGAAATTTGCCCGAAATGCAGAGCATTTCGGGCAAATTACGTCGATTTTGTCCCCAGGATGCGACTGACACCAGTCAACTAACACCCAGTTACTTATTTTACTGATAAGTAAACAGGGACAGCAGGTGCCTTAAGGAAACATGTTCTAATTTTTCCAGCCTTACCGGGGATCGAACCACGGACTTCATTGTGTGAGCTGAGTGCGCTAGCAATTAAAATCTTCAAAATACTACGCTATGGACACTGTATTATGTCAGATGGACACAAACCATTTCAGAGCCAAGAACCACCGACAGTTATTGGAAGGTACACACTTGTATCACAGAAAGAGCACAGCAGAATGACAAAGGGTGGCCAGTGACCTGGTAGGCAAAGCTCTCGCTTCACACGCTGAGGGGTCCGTGGTTCGATTCCCGGCAAGTGTGCAAACATTGAGCATTTCCTTACACCTGCTGTGCCTGTTCACCAATCAGTAAAATGGGTGCCTGGGTGTTAATCGACTGGTGTGGGTCACATCCTGGGACAAAACTGACCTAATTTGCCCGAAATGCTCTGCATAACATGCGGCTTTCTGTACAGTAGTATGTCATTATTGTCAGCTAGGCCTGTATACCTTGTACATGTACTTGTAGAAAAAGATATTATTAATGGAAACTAAGATGAGCTTAGGTGTCTTGAAGGCAGAAGAAAGTCGAGCAAAGAATGAACGATGGCATCCCTCATGCGATCATCTGTCATCGTCTGTCACATGCGACATACTCATAGTGCATTACATTTTATTAGGGGTGAATCACATAACACTTCATATTTCCTCTAATCTGCCAAGCTGGTGTTTAATAATTATGCAGTTGTAGGGGCTCCCGACTACGCTGTGAATGGCTGCCTGGTCAGCCAGTCAGGGTCAGGGGTTGACTCCATAAAAATTTACGTAATATATATGCCAGATGACTGTGAAACAGAAACCTGTAACTGTTTTGCATGATGGTAGGATTGCTGGTTTCTTTTTCTGTCTCATAAACACGCTAGATAACAGGGATATCTTGCTACTCCTACTTACACTTTGGTCACACTTCACAGACACACACATGCATATATATATATATACATACATCTAGGTTTTTCTCCTTTTTCTAAATAGCTCTTGTTCTTCTTTATTTCTTCTATTGTCCATGGGGAAGTGGAAAAGAATCTTTCCTCCGTAAGCCATGCGTGTCGTATGAGGCGACTAAAATGCCGGGAGCGATGGGCTAGTAATCCCTTCTCCTGTAGACATTTACTAAAAAAGAGAAGAAGAAAAACTTTATAAAACTGGGATGCTTGAATGTGCGTGGATGTAGTGCGGATGACAAGAAACAGATGATTGCTGATGTCATGAATTAAAAGAAGTTGGATGTCCTGGCCCTAAGTGAAACAAAGCTGAAGGGGGTAGGGGAGTTTCGGTGGGGGGAAATAAATGGGATTAAATCTGGAGTATCTGAGAGAGTTAGAGCAAAGAAAGGGGTAGCAGTAATGTTGAAGGATCAGTTATGGAAGGAGAAAAGAGAATATGAATGTGTAAATTCAAGAATTATGTGGATTAAAGTAAAGGTTGGATGCGAAAAGTGGGTCATAATAAGCGTGTATGCACCTGGAGAAGAGAAGAATGTAGAGGAGAGAGAGAGATTTTGGGAGATGTTAAGTGAATGTATAGGAGCCTTTGAACCAAGTGAGAGAGTAATTGTGGTAGGGGACCTGAATGCTAAAGTAGGAGAAACTTTTAGAGAGGGTGTGGTAGGTAAGTTTGGGGTGCCAGGTGTAAATGATAATGGGAGTCCTTTGATTGAACTTTGTATAGAAAGGGGTTTAGTTATAGGTAATACATATTTTAGGAAAAAGAGGATAAGTATACAAGATATGATGTAGGGCGAAATGACAGTAGTTTATTGGATTATGTATTGGTAGATAAAAGACTGTTGAGTAGACTTCAGGATGTACATGTTTATAGAGGGGCCACAGATATATCAGATCACTTTTTAGTTGTAGCTACACAGAGTAAAAGGTAGATGGGATACAAGGAGAATAGAAGCATCAGGGAAGAGAGAGGTGAAGGTTTATAAACTAAAAGAGGAGGCAGTTAGGGTAAGATATAAACAGCTATTGGAGGATAGATGGGCTAATGAGAGCATAGGCAATGGGGTCGAAGAGGTATGGGGTAGGTTTAAAAATGTAGTGTTGGAGTGTTCAGCAGAAGTTTGTGATTACAGGAAGGTGGGTGCAGGAGGGAAGAGGAGCGATTGGTGGAATGATGTAAAGAGAGTAGTAAGGGAGAAAAAGTTAGCATATGAGAAGTTTTTACAAAGTAGAAGTGATGCAAGGAGGGAAGAGTATATGGAGAAAAAGAGAGAGGTTAAGAGAGTGGTGAAGCAATGTAAAAAGAGAGCAAATGAGAGAGTGGGTGAGATGTTATCAACAAATTTTGTTGAAAATAAGAAAAAGTTTTGGAGTGAGATTAACAAGTTAAGGAAGCCTAGAGAACAAATGGCTTTGTCAGTTAAAAATAGGAGAGGAGAGTTATTAAATGGAGAATTAGAGGTATTGGGAAGATGGAGGGAATATTTTGAGGAATTGTTAAATGTTGAGGAAGATAGGGAAGCTGTGATTTCGTGTATAGGGCAAGGAGGAATAACATCTTGTAGGAGTGAGGAAGAGCCAGTTGTGAGTGTGGGGGAAGTTCGTGAGGCAGTAGGTAAAATGAAAGGGGGTAAGGCAGCCGGGATTGATGAGATAAAGATAGAAATGTTAAAAGCAGGTGGGGATATAGTTTTGGAGTGGTTGGTGCAATTATTTAATAAATGTATGGAAGAGGGTAAGGTACCTAGGGATTGGCAGAGAGCATGCATAGTTCCTTTGTATAAAGGCAAAGGGGACAAAAGAGAGTGCAAAAATTATAGGGGGAAAAGTTTGTTGAGTGTACCTGGTAAAGTGTATGGTAGAGTTATTATTGAAAGAATTAAGAGTAAGACGGAGAATAGGATAGCAGATGAACAAGGAGGCTTTAGGAATGGTAGGGGGTGTGTGGACCAGGTGTTTACAGTGAAACACACAAGTGAACAGTATTTAGATAAGGCTAAAGAGGTCTTTGTGGCATTTATGGATTTGGAAAAGGCGTATGACAGGGTGGATAGGGGGGCAATGTGGCAGATGTTGCAGGTGTATGGTGTAGGAGGTAGGTTACTGAAAGCAGTGAAGAGTTTTTACGAGGATAGTGAGGCTCAAGTTAGAGTATGTAGGAAAGAGGGAAATTATTTCCCAGTAAAAGTAGGCCTTAGACAAGGATGTGTGATGTCACCGTGGTTGTTTAATATATTTATAGATGGGGTTGTAAGAGAAGTAAATGCGAGGATCTTGGCAAGAGGCGTGGAGTTAAAAGATAAAGAATCACACAAAGTGGGAGTTGTCACAGTTGCTCTTTGCTGATGACACTGTGCTCTTGGGAGATTCTGAAGAGAAGTTGCAGAGATTGGTGGATGAATTTGGTAGGGTATGCAAAAGAAGAAAATTAAAAGTGAATACAGGAAAGAGTAAGGTTATGAGGATAAAAAGATTAGGTGATGAAAGATTGGACATCAGATTGGAGAGAGTATGGAGGAGGTGAATGTATTCAGATATTTGGGAGTGGACGTGTCAGCGGATGGGTCTATGAAAGATGAGGTGAATCATAGAATTGATGAGGGGAAAAGGGTGAGTGGTGCACTTAGGAGTCTGTGGAGACAAAGAACTTTGTCCTTGAAGGCAAAGAGGGGAATGTATGAGAGTATAGTTTTACCAATGCTCTTATATGGGTGTGAAGCATGGGTGATGAATGTTGCAGCGAGGAGAAGGCTGGAGGCAGTGGAGATGTCATGTCTGAGGGCAATGTGTGGTGTGAATATAATGCAGAGAATTCGTAGTTTGGAAGTTAGGAGGAGGTGCGGGATTACCAAAACTTGTCCAGAGGGCTGAGGAGGGGTTGTTGAGGTGGTTCGGACATGTAGAGAGAATGGAGCGAAACAGAGTGACTTCAAGAGTGTATCAGTCTGTAGTGGAAGGAAGGTGGGGTAGGGGTCGGCCTAGGAAAGGTTGGAGGGAGGGGGTAAAGGAGGTTTTGTGTGCGAGGGGCTTGGACTTCCAGCAGGCATGCGTGAGCGTGTTTGATAGGAGTGAATGGAGACAAATGGTTTTTAATACTTGACGTGCTGTTGGAGTGTGAGCAAAGTAACATTTATGAAGGGATTCAGGGAAACCGGCAGGCCGGACTTGAGTCCTGGAGATGGGAAGTACAGTGCCTGCACTCTGAAGGAGGGGTGTTAATGTTGCAGTTTAAAAACTGTAGTGTAAAGCACCCTTCTGGCAAGACAGTGATGGAGTGAATGATGGTGAAAGTTTTTCTTTTTTGGGCCACCCTGCCTTGGTGGGAATCGGCCAGTGTGATAATAAAAAAAATAAAAAATAAATATTCTAAACACCTAGTCTGGATTAAATTTTTCCCGTGCTATGACTATTTGCACCCACTGGTCTCTTCTGTATGAGTTTTAAGTCAATAGCTGTGAGTAAACTAGCTTTGCTCTCTAGTTTATTACATTTCTCATTTGTATGGTATCTGCCTACATTGCTGCCGCACTCTGTACATATTGTAAATATTGGTGGTGGGAATATGAGAGCACTTAAAAACCTCTCCTTGGTATTTTCATTTACCTTCTAATATCAATCCTGGCCTGAAACGCTCTCTTGATAATTGCAACAGAACTCAGGCATAATATTAGACACAAAAACCTGACATAATTTGTGTCCGGCTTAATTTTTGTAAGAACTCAAGTGTGTATAAAAGGACTCAAACTCTGGAACGTCCTACCTGAAATCTTCAAAACTTCTCTATTTGCCAGCAGCTTTAGCGGTACTGTAAAAAAAAAAAAAAACTTTCCCTAATATATCCTAACAGCAATTGTTAAATATGCTACACAATTTTTTCAACCATAAATATGTTAAAAATTATATATTCTTCTTCTCATTACTTGTAATCATAATTCAACTTTTAAAGAAATAATTGCCTGCTTGTCTCTGTAATGCCAAAATTTGTTGTCTGTATACCTGTAATGTCGTTTTACATAACCAAATAATAATAATATTATTATAATCAAAAAGAACCAAATAATAATAAATTGTCATTGTAGCCTTAAATTTAGCTTAAGTTTGCCCGAAATGTTCTGCATAACCATGAGCTTTCTGCATGTACAACCAAATGTCATCCGTCTTTACAAACATTGTATTGGGTGGAAATAAATCTTTGACTTCGACTTCATTACTCTTTGTTCGTTCTTTGGCTTACAACCAGGTACTATAAGACCAGGTACTATATGCACCTGTTTCCTTAATATCACAGCATTTGGTGCAGATCTTGCCACAGCACCTGCCACAGCACTTGACGTAGCATTTGTCACAGCATGTGATAGAATTTAAGGTCCTGATACAAATCCAACAAGGAAGAGATTTAACCAAAACGTTAAAATTAATCACATAGTCCATATTTTTTTGTTTCCACAGACATCAAGTGTGACCCATTAGTAACACTGATTGATGCTTTAAATACAATGGAGAAAATTATCTGCCTCTCCTTTTTTTTGCATATTTGTGCGTTTAGCGTAACCTTTCTGTGATCTCTGTGTGACCCTTGTGTAGTGTGACCTTTTTATGACTCGAGGCTTTAAATGCCAAAAAGAGCGCATGACCCTGAAGATAAAAATTAGTTAATAAAGTAGTTGGTTTCAAGCTTATCAACTCAACGAGGGTCATTAAAGCTACCAATCAACGAGGGTCATTAAAGCTACCAATCAACGAGGGTCATTAAAGCTACCAATCAACGAGGGTCATTAAAGCTACCAATCAACGGTACACAAACAATTAATAATATATCACTTGATCAGGAAGTAAAGTATATTCTGAATGTATACGCAGAGATACGCAACTCAAGCTGAATGAACATATATACAAACCTCTCATATACACTGAGAAACGTACTTCTCAGTGTATATACACTGACAAACTAAGAGATGTATACGCTGCAAGGTGCATATACAGATACATTTATCAGGGTGTATATACGAATACATTTATCAGGGTGTATATACGACTACATTTATCAGGGTGTATATACGACTACATTTATCAGGGTGTATATACGAATACATTTATCAGGGTGTATATACGAATACATTTATCAGGGTGTATATACGAATACATTTATCAGGGTGTATATACGAATACATTTATCAGGGTGTATATACGACTACATTTATCAGGGTGTATATACGAATACATTTATCAGGGTGTATATACGAATACATTTATCAGGGTGTATATACAGATACATTTATCAGGGTGTATATACGAATACATTTATCAGGGTGTATATACAGATACATTTATCAGGGTGTATATACGAATACATTTATCAGGGTGTATATACAGATACATTTATCAGGGTGTATATACAGATACATTTATCAGGGTGTATATACGAATACATTTATCAGGGTGTATATACAGATACATTTATCAGGGTGTATATACAGATACATTTATCAGGGTGTATATACAGATACATTTATCAGGGTGTATATAGATACATTTATCAGATACATTTATCAGGGTGTATATACAGATACATTTATCAGGGTGTATATACGAATACATTTATCAGGGTGTATACATTTATCAGGGTGTATATACGAATACATTTATCAGGGTGTATATACAGATACATTTAGTATATACAGATACATTTATCAGGGTGTATATACAGATACATTTATCAGGGTGTATATACAGATACATTTATCAGGGTGTATATACAGATACATTTATCAGGGTGTATATACAGATACATTTATCAGGGTGTATATACAGATACATTTATCAGGGTGTATATACGAATACATTTATCAGGGTGTATATACAGATACATTTATCAGGGTGTATATACAGATACATACAGGGTGTATATACAGATACAGGGTGTATATACAGATACATTTATCAGGGTGTATATACAGATACATTTATCAGGGTGTATATACAGATACATTTATCTGGGTGTATATACAGATACATTTATCAGGGTGTATATACAGATACATTTATCTGGGTGTATATACACTGAGTCGTGCTATAAAAATAAATTATGTTACGTATCTATTTCTTATTTAAAATTAGTGAACAGTATCATATTAACTCGTGAAACAGATCATAGCAATCGTGTTAAAAATGTTAAAAAGATAGAAACGCTTTGTTGAATTTCGTTATCTAACGAATTAAACCTTAAGAGCTGGTTCGACAAATTTCTTTTTTCGAGCAAGCGCCTCAGCGATGCCTCGGAGAGGGATTTATCGTGAGGATATATCACCTAATTTATCGCAGGAGAGAAAAACATTTTCTGGCAGTTCAGGACAATTGCGCTGACTGAAACGATACACAATACCTTCCTAGCATACATCTCACCAGCAATTGGTAAAACTGTCGCAGGCAACATTTCGCGCAAGTAGAGGCGGCTTAATGCTCTCCATGCAAAAATCGCTGAACGATATCTAGTGAGTTCTGTAAATGCAGTAAGCACATGGCAAACAAGTGATGGTAGGCTATCTATTACATCGGAATTTTTATTCTCTAAAATACATTCGAATTCTAGAGTCTAGAATTTGACAATAAAGATGATGAATTGTGTGTCATTTGCAGTTTTGTGCTAGTACAGAGGAAGCAACATGGCTGCCGCACACCATCACTCTCACCAGGTTCCAGGTAATACTACTCCAAATATATGACCTTCAACCAAACTTCTGATGAAAATCGGGAAAATTTATCGTTCAGTTTTTGTTTTTGCTCTTTCTGAGAGAGAAAGAGAGGAGAAAGAGAGGAGAGAGAAAGAGAGGAGAGAGAAAGAGGGGAGAGAGAAAGAGGGGAGAGAGAAAGAGGGGAGAGAGAAAGAGGGGAGAGAGAAAGAGGGGAGAGAGAAA